>NC_143575.1:112752312-113052312 GCF_048544385.1 Mastigoproctus giganteus
ATTAGAACTACAGTTAACTCAAATGCGTGTAGTATCGTATCCTTTCATTTGATCACTGTGCTACAGTATTGGGAGCGGTAGTAATAATAATCATGCTTCATTTTATGTTTTATTCGATTGCCTATACCAGACCGGAATAATTTATTCCATCGTTTATCTATGAAGGGCGCTTTCCACAGAAGCCTAGTTAACTGACATTGGCGAGGGTGTGTTTCTTATGGGAACTCGGGCTTTTTTTAATTGAACAAATCAGGCAGATCTTTGATAAATTACACGCAATTTGCATACGGTATACTGATGCTTTATTTCATCAGTAACAGAGTTTATTCAGAACAAGCCCACTTTTATTGAAAGAGCAACGTACTTAACCTTTGATGCCATGGAATCATGGATCTATCTACCTATGGCAATATATATATATTCGTTTGGAAAAGAAAAATGTAATGGACATTTCCTGCTAATGGTTACAGGTACCGTTATAAATTTCCGGTATTTTTATTTAATAATGAATTCTGTTGTGTTTTCTGTTGATTTTTAACAGATACACTAAATATTTAGAGGGGATATGAAGTAGGTAGAGGTAATTTTTTTTGCTGGTGCTTCCTTGAATCATTCGGATAATTACCCTTTCCTTATATAAAGGGGAGATATTTGCTGTGCATGCTAACAATAACTTTTTCGCATACATTATATATAATATAAAGAAAGAAGAGTTTTTTTTTTTTTTTTTTTGATATAAGACGTGATCACGGTCCTAAACGAGAAAGAAGGCAGAGTGGAGTTTTACAATACTAAGTCGTAGAGTACGAAACGAGTTCGGAATGATCAATGCGGGGAAACATCTTTGTTCATATATTTTTATGATGGCTTTTCGAATAGCCGCCATAACTCATTTTAAAAAGTAGCGCCGACTAAAGCAAAGTTTCTACAAAGGTATCAAACCGAGCTGAATCTCATATGATTCAAGAGCCATCGGATACTCAACAACAACAACAACTTCTTTCATGAAAGTTTACGACATAAATCATAGAACTTTTGACATTTTCTTTAGTATTTCGGCTTCCGAAACAGATGTCGAAGATTTTGGGACGATTTGGTATCAAATGTAAGAAACATAGCAAATCTCATCCTTTATGGTCGTATATTTTCTGTTCTTTCATCGTAAATCATCAAAAATTGCGTTTGTTTCCTATTATCGGCGACATTTGACAGCATTCTTCTTTTGTTACATAACTGTATTAAGATGCCAGCGGCCTGGAAGAGTATAAAAATGAAGAAATTAATTAACACCACTCCAAAAGGACTGCTGTAACTCATTTTGTAGCATTACCAATGATAAGTCTCGTTTCTTCAAAGACAGTAGAAAGCAGCAATTGCGAGGACAAAATATTTATGACGAAGTGAAAATAATAAAAAAATAATAATAACAGGCAAGGAAAGTTTTACATCTTAAATTGGCAGAAATGTGTATTAATAATTATATTATTCTTTTCATCCGGATATTTTTATCAACAAGTTAATTGTGGCCGAGAAGCTAATGTCTTAAGGGATATGTTTAGACAGCTGTTGAACATTGCACCAAAGAAAATAAAGACATGAAGAATCAGTGCATTTTATCTCTAAATGGCGTGGCATAATTTCTACAGTCAGTTTGCTTGTTTCATTGGATCATAAAGCCTGTAACAGTTTTTTCCCCTCTAGACGGGACTTGAACCCAGGCCTTTTCCACACAGTGAAAAACTATACTACCTACGATCTCCTTAAGGGCCCCCTCAATGTGGGCAACACTACGTGGTACGGGGACCTCCCAATGACACTGCTGTTCCTCCAATTGGCATTACTGGGATCTAACCCCCACAGCCAAGTTTCCGGGCTAAAATCCCAGGAATCCGTCGTATTTGCTGTGCTCTGCGACCATGGGAAATTCGGAAAGGGGATCCCAATGGTTGAGGGGGCCCAGTTTCAACACCACATTGGCCCCCTACTTCTACAAGTCAGGTGGTCCTGGATGGCCCGGCTAGGATCAATCAGTCAATACCATGCCCCTGCCCTCATGGTCTGAGGGATAGGATTCAGATTCACCCTGGAGGCAATGCTTGTATGTATGGTGTCTGGATAGCCCTGGCGTCCCGTTTTATGCTTTACGGGTAGTGGACGTCCCATTTGGACTCCGTAGTGGGTGGCAAGCCCCGACACTGGACCAATACAAAATCTCCATGAATCCTCATAAAGTAATTTATTCTGGGGCCCAGCCCAGTCTCTATCAGAAAACAAAGCCGAGGAAATAGACAATATCAATTCAGCAAAGAGATCTCGAACTGAGTTACTGTCAGGTCCTGTTCCCAGGTTTTGATTATACATTCCCAAACTGAGAAACCTATCGAGAAAATGTCACTCTTCTTTCTACAGAAGTATTTAGAGGGGTTAGCAGGTTCCCAGAAATCAGTTAAGAGACTTCGTTCTGGGGATATCTTAATTGAAACAAAAAAATATGACAGACACTCTGAGTAGCTACTCCGAGCAACATCATTCGGAGGAATACCAATTACAGTGACAAAACACAGAACACTAAATTCATCAGAAGGCGTTATTTCAGATTGGGACCTCCTTGGGGTTACCGAGACGAAAATCTACACCGAACTGAAGCCACAGGGACTTATAGCCGTGAAAAGAAGTTCCATGCGTGAGGATGGGAAGTTAGTATCAACTAAAAACCTCATCGTTACGTTTAATTTTCCATCCTCTCCAAACTCCATAAAGACCGGATACATAAACTGTAAAGTATGGCCATATATCCTAAATCCCTTCGATGTTTTTAATCCCAAAAATATGAGCATTCGCAGATGGCTTGCCGCCTGTGCTTGCGGTGCAAAAGAGCACGAAAGTAATTCATGTACAGCCACGAAATACACGTATGTCAATTGTGAAGATGAGTACCCGGCATATTCAAGGACATACATAAGGGTAGAAAGAAAAAAAGTAAATACAGCGACACAAAGCAGAGCTGAATATCTCATAACAGGAGGCGAGAAAACTGGAAATGCTAGTAAGTAATAAGTCCATTTATGCTCAGAAGGCTACAGGGAAGCAGTTTGTTGTGATTCAAACTAATATGACAATCTGTCTGCGCGGGGTAGCACAGTGGTATCGTCACCGTTCTCCCCACACCAGGCGGAAAAGGCCCGGGTTCAAATCCCGTCAATAATGCGAGGAAGTTTAATGGGCGTTTTTCACTTCGTGGCTGAGTTAGTCGGTCTCAGACGTTTTTTCCCCACAGGGGTTTTTTCGTCCAGCAAACAAGGCAAATCTAGCAGGAACACACGCAATTTACAGACACAAATACAGGTTTATGCAAGAAATTACCGTTGACCTTAATATAATAATTTAAATTTGAATTTGATATGACAGTCCCACCAAAAGAATCTTTCACTCCCATTGCACGCTACTTATTGAACAATCAAAAGCCAGTGCAACACCCGAAATCAGCTGCACTTCCATATCGATACCACTTACTGCTCCGCCTCTAATTAAACAAAATACTACGGAATAAAATTAAAAACCTGAATCGCTGCCCGCAACAAATGAAAATATAGAGATAGACGGGGAGACAAATGACGAAGCGGTCTTGGAACATTTTGTGGAGAAAGATGTGGACAGTGAACAACGTACGTTTTTGTCATAAAAGAATAAATCCAAAATTGAGAAAGAAAAGCCCTCAGCCATTTGGAAGCCACCAACAGACCCAAAAGATATAAATAACGGCCACATTCAAATTCTTATGATCGAATTGCTGGATTCCGTCAGAATAACGATGACATCAAGGCCCTCCTGCGTAAGCATTAGCCAAGTTGCTTTTGTTTGCTGGAGACGTATTTAAAAGCAGATGGTGACCCTTGGTTGCATAAGGGTCATCGTTTGCTGTTCAATTATACCCAAAGACAGAACAGAAGATGGACCTACCCACGGATGAGTAGCCATTCTTGTGGGTTACCAAACCTCATTTCAAGCTACTCCACTCACCACCAGCTTAGAGACGGTAGCTGTTCGCCTTACAGCAGGGTTCCTCTTAACTGTCTGCTCCATCTATTTGCCACGTGGAAACAACATCCCCCAATCAGACCTTGATGATCTTATTAAGCAATTGCTTCCTAGTTTTCTATTACTAGGGTATTTCAATGGGCATAATACTAGGTGGGGAAGTGCTGACATCAATGGAAGGGGGTCGATCTATTCTATTGAGCATATTCTCAAAAAAAAAATGACCTTTCCCTTCAAAATGTGGGTTTTAGCATCTTCTTGCAAAGGCTACCCGTACATAATGCATTTTAAGATGCATCATTCCCATCCCTCTCTACGCATCTCAGATTTGGTCTTCTGCCCCAGATGCTAACATCAAGGCTTTCCTGGGTTTAGAGTACTGGATGCTGAGATAGTTAAACAGGATCACTACGCAGCCATTTACAATCTCAGAACCATTTTATATGCCAACTTGGATGTCACGCCTTGGTCTCACATTATTGTCACCAAGAACATTCTCACGCTTGCAAAACTGCTGACTGGGAGACTCGACTTGCCGAAAACTGACTACCTGCTGACTCGGCACCGCATGACGCAAAGGTGGGCGAATAGGACACCATCCCCTCCAATCAGTAGGGCGTTCATGCAGCTGGAAAGCCTTCGGCGATTTTTTCCTTTGAACACCATTAAGATGTTCAACGATCTTCAAGCAGACTCAGAAAGGCTTTGCGCAGAGAAGAGGACAGGACAGAAGTGTTTCAAAACGCATTACTCCACCTATAAATGTTGAGTGAGGCTCACATGAAAACAAAAGAGAATGCAGGAAATGAAGAATGAACTGGTCGGGACTGTTTTTGCTCCGCACTGGTGCTCCTGTTATGTTGATATTGGACGTCTTGTCTTTCTGTTATCTCGCTGTAAATAGTGGTATAGGTGTGAATATTCTCTAATTCATTGTATAATTGCAAATTATGCTTGTGCTCTCTCTCTATCTGCCTGTCATGTACAAATAAGGCAATGATATGTATAATATAATTAATTAGACAATGTATAATTTATATAATTTATAAAGACAATGATTTGTATAAATTATAAATAGATAATTATGTATATAACTTATATTTGTATATATGAATGTGCACCCCCTGGCTAATAGCTGTAAGCAGGTGTCTCTTAGGAGAAAATAAAGATAATAATAATAATAATAATAATGTACTGCCACTGAGCTTTCGATATGCTCCCCTCTTCTCCTCCCTGTATGCACATGGGAGGTTGAAGACTGCCTATATGGTAGTGATGTCTGCGCGAGTAACACAGTAGTATCGTCATCGTCCTCCCCACGTGGGTGGAAAAGGCCCAGGTTCGAATCCTATTGATGACGTGAGGAACTGTAATGTTTACCCTAATTCTGGACGAAAAACCCCAGTTTTTCGTCCAGAAAAGCAGGCAAATCGACAAGAGAACACATGCAATTTGCAGGCACAATACACATGAGTAGTTGAAAGTAAATTTCCATGTGACCCTAATATAATAGCTTAGTAATAGTTTATATGGTAGTGATCACTTTCCCGTCATAGCCACCCTTTTTAAAGGGACACCATGCCAATCATCCAGGGTACCACGGTGAAAAGATGGATGATGCTGACTGGAATGCTCCTCCAAGCATCTGGCATCGTTTAATATGGCCAAAGTCAGCAATGAGCCGATTAATGATGCAGTAAAGAAAGCGTTGTCCAGGCAGCGGTCGTAGCAATTCCGAGGACTTCGATCCAGTTTCCACTATTTCCAAAACGAGCCACAGAAAGGCTCAAAACATGGCGTGAGGGATATTCCGTTTATCCTACCACAGATAATCTAATGTGAGTGTGCTTAGGGTCAAGCGGCACCAGAAGTTTCCCCCATCTCCGCGTAGTTTACGTTGTGGTGTGTTACAGTACGCTGTAAATGCCAGAGATTTAAAAGTGTGTGGGTCTTGGATCGTTTAGTGTCGTGTACCGTTGTTCTTCTGGTTGTTTAGCCAGTTGGGGCCCAACGTTGCCCCATTTACGCCCCGTGGAGGTAGACCAGGAACCCAATAGCTTATGTATACTCTGGCAACCTAATAGCTTATGTATACTCTGGCAACCTAATAGCTTATGTATACTCTGGCAACCTAATAGCTTATGTATACAACCAGAAACCCAATAGCTTATGTATACTCTAACGTAATGTGCTTTGGCGAGGTGCACGCGCCAAAGCACATTACGTTAGACGTCAGAGTCAGATTGCCCTCGTGGGTAGCACAATTGATAGGATCGCCGTCCTTCTCACACCGGGTGGAAAAGACCTGAGTTCGAGTTCCGTGGATGGCGGAAAGAATTTTTATGGGCCTTTGCACAACGTGAATGAGTTAGTCGCTCTAAGGCGAGGGTAGCATGGTTTTCTCGCAGAAACTCAAAGCTTTCGTTCAGCAAAACGGAAAATCCAACTTAGAATACACACAATTTACAGACAATAGACAACGAACAATATAGCCTTAGTCGCGGATGCCTCCTGAAACCCTACAACAACAACAACAACAACAACCGTGTCAGGAAAATTCGTGGATCCGTTTCACATCTTCCATCACTCAGACTACGTTCCCTAAGCTCATCTGGGATAAAGTCCAGAAAATGAAGGGCAAATACATATCATGCATTGCATCGATCCTGGAATATAATGGATGTACAATCGCAGATCCAACTGCAATTGCGGACACTCTAGGGGAGATATTTGCTCAAGTATTTGCTTAAACCTCAACCTCCCCCTTCCCCAATTTCTGGATTTCAAACAAAAAGCTGAAAGGCAGCATTTCAAGCTCTCCTCAAACAACTGTGATGCATGCGATCAGCATTTCACACGGTTTGAATTGAAAGCGGCACTATCTCAATCCCAGGCAAGTGTCATCGGGCCAAATGATATCCATTAGGAGATGATTAAATACCTTTCATTTGATCCTATGGATGGGCTGCTGCTCTGTCTGAACAACAGGATCTAACTTGAAGACCAATTCCCTGGCTCCCTGGCATAAGGCACTCGCACTTAACTTCCCAAGCCAGGGAAGGATCCAAAAATTCCGACCAATGACCGCCCAATTGCTGTGACAAGCTGCTTATGGAAGATCCTGGATTCGTGGATCCGTTTCACATCTTCCATCACTCAGACTACGTTCCCTAAGCTCATCTGGGATAAAGTCCAGAAAATGAAGGGCAAATACATATCATGCATTGCATCGATCCTGGAATATAATGGATGTTCAATCGCAGATCCAACTGCAATTGCGGACACTCTAGGGGAGATATTTGCTCAAGTATTTGCTTAAACCTCAACCTCCCCCTTCCCCAATTTCTGGATTTCAAACAAAAAGCTGAAAGGCAGCATTTCAAGCTCTCCTCAAACAACTGTGATGCATGCGATCAGCATTTCACACGGTTTGAATTGAAAGCGGCACTATCTCAATCCCAGGCAAGTGTCATCGGGCCAAATGATATCCATTAGGAGATGATTAAATACCTTTCGTTTGATCCTATGGATGGGCTGCTGCTCTGTCTGAACAACAGGATCTAACTTGAAGACCAATTCCCTGGCTCCCTGGCATAAGGCACTCGCACTTAACTTCCCAAGCCAGGGAAGGATCCAAAAATTCCGACCAATGACCGCCCAATTGCTGTGACAAGCTGCTTATGGAAGATCCTGGAAAGGATAGGCTAAATACCTCATATGTTACTTCGAAGCAAATCGCCTCCTTTTCAGAATTTAATGTGCCTTCCGAAAAAACAGGCCAACACTCGACCGTTTAATACGATTGGAAACATCTATTCTAGATGCTTTCCTAAAACGTGAGCACCTGGTGTCGATATTCTTTGATATGTAAAAAGCGTATGGCACGGCTTGGAAATTTGAAATTTTAAAATATATCTATAATATTGGTCTTAGGGGTTACACACCCCTTTTTATTAAATTTTTTTTTGTTAAACCGCACATTGCTAGTTCGTGTGGTGTCCACTCTCTTTCTTCACATTTCTGCCAAGAGGAACGCGTAAATTCTAGTGTTAAGTTTTTTTTGCTATCAGAATTAATTCTATTACTGAACAACTTTCTCCAAGTGTAAACAATGCCCTATTCGTTGATGACTTTAACATCTTCTCACAGTCATGCAACATGAGAGTTATCGAAAGGCAATTGCAGAACACCTTTGACCATGTGAACTCTTGGGCAATGAAATAATGGTTTCAGGTTCTCGGTTCAGAGGCTGTTTGCCCCCACTTTTGTCGCAAAAAGAACCTTTACCTGAACCAGAATTAAAGCTTGGACAAACAATTATTCCAGTAGAACCCATATCAAAATAGGGGCTTGTAATTGATAGTAAGTTGACGTTCCTTTCACATATCCGTCAAATGTGGACCAAGTGCACAAGAGGACTGAACCGCCTTCGTGCCATCTCATCTAATAATTGAGAAGCAGACTGTTGCACTTTACTGCACTTCGTTGGTCCGATCTACAATTAACTATGAGTCCCAACTGTACGCATCTGCTAGAAACAGCGTACGACGGCTAGACCCAGTTCACCACCAAACCATCCGTATTGCTACTGGAGCATTTTGAACATAACCTGTCCAGAGTTTAGACGTCGAAGCAAAACTGAATCTCCTCTTTCGCATCGATGAATGATTGTCGCTACAATACACCTTTAAAATGAAATCCCTGCCAGACCGTCCTACTTGGACATCCATTTTTGAGTCAGGATGGGAAAATCTATATAACATTCGTCAGACTGCCAACCATCCCTTCGGTATTCGTGTCCAAGAAAACTTAATATTATGGTAGACAACATCGCCCCGTGAATGAGGCATCCCTCTTTCACCATGACATGGTCACGTTCCGCCATGCGACTTCTCCATTCACAACTGGGGAAAGTCCACCACTTCACCATCTATCTACTTACAGATATATTCAGGGGACATGGGTGTGCTGTTGAGGTGGATCCCAGGGTGTTGGTCCTTAAGTTTGGTCAAACAGTGTGGTCCTTAAGTTTTGCACACCAGTGTACTTTACAGGCTGTATCAAAGATGAGATATAATCCTCATCGAATTCTGTCCAGGGTTCAACAGAAGTCATATTCTCTTTATGAATCTAGATTTGACATCCGGTTCTGCTGGATCCCAAGCCATATTGGCATCAGAGATAAATGATCTGGCAGGTGCCCTAGCCAGATCGTCACAATCTCAGAACAGTCGTAGCCTGGTAGTCCCGTATACAGGCTACAGTCATATGATACACTCCAAATTATTCTCATAATGGCAGGTCACGAACAAACTCTATCAGATAAAGCCAGTAATCCAACACTGGCAGTCTAGTCTGCTCAGGAACCGTAAAGAGGAAGTTGTTCGCTTCTGCACAAGACAGTCATCTTACACACTCGTTCCTGCTGAGGGCAGATGACTCTCCTAAGTGTGAGAATTCTGGACATTTTTTACCATTCTGCTACTTTAACTGAGTGTCCACGTTATAGACACGAACGTGCTTTGTATTTTACCGCTTTTAGTCACCTGACGGAACCTTGTACACTCAGTCAGATTTTATTCGACAACAACCACGTGTCAGCCTTGGTCGTTGGATAAAATCTGTTTTTAATTATTTAAAGTCTTTGCACATTTTTAGTCTTATTTAAAAAATATATCTTGTACACTGATTCTAGACATTTATATAACATTATACTATTTGACAAAGGCCCTCGTGGGTAGCACAGTGGGGAGGATTGCAATTCTATCCATTGTGCTACTCACGAGGGCCTTTGAGTTTTTCAGCGTATTACTTAGTTTGCTGAGGGAAGAAGGGTAAGAAAACGTTCCTCCAAAGATCATGACAATTGCGTGTGGCATTCTTTGACAACACATGAAATTTGTTCACTGTCTAGACATCGATAGGTGAAACACACACTTATTTCACACACTTACTTGAGAGCCGAATTTAAACATATTCTTTCCTCGCGATGTTAGACCTCCCGTTAGATCTAACTGGAGTTCCCTAGCGCCGATATTACTATTACACGCTGGTCCCAGAAACTGGGGGGTTTTCCAGCAAACAGGCAAATCGACCAGAGAACATACTCAATTTACAGTGAAAATAAATAATAGATAGATGTAATCATTTACAGGGGCCCTAATATCATAATTTTTATATTACACGCTGGCGCTACGATACACGAAAATTCCAGAACTTCCTTCGTTTTGTTTTCGCTTGTATATCTTTCCTGCATTTCGATCTTTTTTTAAATCAGTTAGCAACATAACTCTTCTGTATTATCCTTCCTAGTGCGCCCATCCCCATATTTATTTAATATGTACACAGTATGCCTTTAAAACTGTTTCTACATTTATAAATTCGTTTGAACAGAATGGGAGATGTATTTGTACGATTGATGACAACACATTACTCTATTAGCAAACAAATGTAATTTGGCTGATTTCTAATTGCATTAAATAATATTTTCGACGCATATATTGCATTACCAATTGAATTACATCTTATAAATTCTTCTGGTCCCTCTTATACTAACTAAATTATAGAAAATATTATTATTTACTACCTGTTTGAGTTGTGAATTTTTAAAATAGTTCTAGACGTTGTATTAAATCCGTTTAATTTATCCACGTTAATATTTAAATAAACACCAGCTCACTTGCATTTCATTCAGTTCATTAGATCTTGTACTGATTCTGTGTTTGTCACCTTCTCAAAGTAGTGAGAGTGTTGCGACTTATCTCGCAGACGGGCAACTTCATTTTGAATTTTATAATGAAGCTGCTTAGTTCAACTCCTTCTTTCTGACTTATTAAGAGACAAGCTGTATTGCTAATAGGATGTATTCCAGCGCATACCTGTGTGACTTAGAGAACAAGGGTAATTCACTTCCTCGAACCAATGGTTTTCATCTTTTACTGCGGTCGTATACCACGGCTAAACTTATCTGCAAAATCATTAGTACATCTTCCTTTTCGTTACGGTGGGTAGACTTTCTCATCTGTCATCGTACATAAGTTCAGTGTTACAGAAGAGCATCCTTATGCTGATACTGCACTCACTTCCGAGTTTCTGGTTAATTAAATGAGAGAAGATAGAAATCTATCCGCTTTTTGAAATAGCCCATCAGTTACTTGAGCAGCGGGTAAGGAATTAAGGATGGTAGACGTTGGCATGGAATTTACGTTTCCTCTTTAACACGTTAGTGTTCCTACTTTCCACGCGAAGCAGAGAAGGAAGTGTGTTTCTCATACAGTACAAAATACTCCAAATATAGTCTTCGTGGGTGGCTCAGTTGCTATAATCGGCGTCCTTCCCATGCCGAGTGGAAAATATCCGAATTCGAATCCAGTGAAGGATGCGAGGACCTTTTATGGGTCATTTTCACAAAGTGGTTGATTTTGCTGTCTCCAGGTGAGGATTGCATTGTTTTTTCTCCCGGAAACTCGGATTTTTTGTCCAGCAAACGGCAAATTGGCCACAGAACACGCACAGTTTTCAGACATAATATATATGCGTAAAATGGCCTAAGTTGCTGATGCGCCGAAACCTCTATAACAACAACAACACCAAATGCAACAAACTTAGAAATATTCTGAGACAAAAGATATTGTTTGTCTATCTGCTATCCTGTTCAATCCAATCTTTGATTTTAGGGACCATATAAGCGCCACTGACACTAGAAACTGACATGGAAAAGCGAATTGGGAGATAAAATCATCGTGCGGAGTTTTTAAGAGGACAACAGACAACGTATGTCCGAAAAAGTTCTCTTCCAGTTCATCGTTCAGCATAGTTTCACATAGTGGCCGTGCTTTGTGACCCTCTGATCGTTAGGCTCGGACATGTGGCTCAAGTGAACACTTGATTGATGAGGATAACAGCACGACACTTTGGGCTTTGCCCATTAGTCTTACGTGCAAGAGAAAACAGCCTGTGGAATTTGACAGAGCGCAGTGTCAGCCCAGTTTAACTGCACCGTTACGTAATATTGCAGGCAAAAGACTTACTTCATTGGACGGTCATGAAGTGCCCGCAGGAATGAAAACTGATACTGATGCCCGATATTATGCTGACTTAAAAAATGCCTCTACTGTGTGACATCAGATAAGTGAAGGTAATAAATGAAAGCATCTTATTTATTACCTTTATTGTTCGTAGTTAAGAAATATCTTTGGAAGATAAGGTACTTCATGTAGTGTATATCTGTGGAGCAGTGGACTCCTCTTAATGTCACCCACAAGGTTGTGGCCGAATATAAACAGACCTGATTTTGTTTCCTTTATCTTAAGGCTACGTGCGCTCACAGTTAGCAATGCTACATCGTGAAATTCTATAATAGTACTCTGCATATACTAATAAAATATCAAGTATGTGGTTGCACTGCAATTGCACACGGCTTTTTATCCAGTTTCTTTTGAGCGAAGCAGTTTAACTTGATATTCCTGTTAACAGTTGTTGTGGTTTGAGTTTTAGGAGGCAACTAAGGCTATGCTGCTCTGTATCTGTAAATTGAGTGTTTTCCGAGGTCAATTTTCTGTTTGCTGGACGAAAAACCCGAGTTTCCGGGAGAAAAAGCCTTGCTATACCCGTTCTGACCGACTAACTCAGCCACGTTGTGAAAAAGACCCACAAAAATTATATCCGTCATCGACGGAATTCGAACTCAGATCTTTTTCACCCAGTTTAGGGAGGACGACGATCCTACCAACTGTGCTACCCATGAGAGCTCATGTTAACAGATTCTTTTATTAGTAGCGGGAGTTTTCTTGAACTTTTCTTCAAAATTCACCAGAGATTTTAAATGACAGCCCTATTAATAATTTTTCTATTTAATAATTTTTTATTAGAAAATGTACTTTGCGATGTGGTGGCTGTATCCTTTCATCTATAATATACAGAGTGATTAAAAGTTCTTTCCTACTTTTAAAAATTAATAACTCGAAAGCCACAGGTTGAATTGAAAAGTAGATTTTTGTACTGCGGTCAGAAAATCTTCCATATCTAGGAGATTTTCTTTAAACAATGAAAATTATTAGTTCAATGAGTAATTAGGAAAATAACACAAAAGCAAATTTTTCATTAATCTTTATTGACAATCTCCACATGGCCCCCATTTTTATCTAATAAGCATTTAAGATGGATTCGCTGTGTTCTCTTCTCGATCGCTTTCTTAAAAATTTCAGATATAACTTTCACTACATCCCGACTTCTCGAATTCTCTAATCCTAGAGTCATACCTATTTTTTTTAACGAACTCAAAAGCTGATTTTTTTTATAGGTGTGAATACACCACTTAGTCCCGATGGTTAAAATTCAAATTAGTTTTTACTGTTTATAGAAAACCTCCCACATGTTCATGTAGCAGTTTTTCTTAAAACTCCAAAACCGTCTTTCGATATAATCTATAGTTTTCGAGTTATTCATTTTTAAAAGTGGAAAAGAGGTTTATAACCGCGCTGCACACTTGGCATCGGCAGCAGGTTCAGGCAGTGAAAGTGCACCACAATTCGAAGAACAATTATTATTATTAAGGTGTAAGGTATATTGTTGTCATGCGGCCCCAGGGGTTTCCCCCATCTCCGCGTTGCTTTCTTTGTGGGTGTACCAGTTTCCTGGGAATGCCAGAGGTTTAAAAGTGTGTGGGTATTGTACCTGTGTAATGTCGTGTACCGTTGTTCATCTGGTCATTTAGCCGCTGGACCCCTGCTGGAGCCCAGCGTTGCCCCACCTTCGCCCCGTGGAGGCAGACCAGGAAACACCAGTAGACTATGATTTACTCTGGCAGGTCCTGCCGCTTAATTTCCTGAGATTTCGGCAGCTAGGACCTAAAAAAAAAAAAAAAAAAACTTATGTACACATACACATATATGCACATATACACAACAGTGATACATAATATATACGCATCCATGCAATCGTAATTACTTTGGATGTTTGCATACAGCACGTGTGCATGCATTCATATGGCAGGAGTAGGGCATTGCGTAGGATAATTAGGCCGAGACTGGGCGAAGATTATTTTTTTGTTAGATTAAATTTAGTGTGTAGGGCGCTCGCGTTGTGTATAGATAGAGTGGGGGAGGGGAGGAAGAAGGTTGGGGGGAAAAGGCAGAAGTATGGGGGACACAGAAGAGATTCCCCCAGGTGGTCAGTGAGGCATGCCCATGCCTCACCAGAAGGAAAGGTGGGGTAGCAGGGGGCGAGGCGACTGGTCATCTCGTCCTCCTGCCAGGAAGGGATATTAAAGGAGAGCCAGGCTAGTGCTTGGCTCAGGCCGCCAGAACAGCTGCTATTCGTCCTTCATTCAGATTTTTTGTCTATCTTCATGGTTGCTTAGTAGTCCATCTTTGGTGTTATGCACATTTTGGCTTCTAGCCATTATGTGGCTAATGTGCATTCAGGTCCCGTCTTCTTCTGTACAGGGCTTCAGCGAACTTTGAGAAGGCAATATATTCCTGTCTCCCATCCAGGAGGTGTTGTTCTCTATCTCTGGGCAAAAAAGTGATCCGAGTGATGAGTTGGCAGCGGAGGTCATCATAAAGCTGGCATTCATGCATGAGGTGGTGCCAGCTCTCCAGCTCTCCACAGCAGCAAGTAGGGTCATCTGTAATGCCCAGGGCTGTAAGTTTAGCCTTAAAGGCACCATGTCCTGTTAGCAGGAAGGTCGCGTGGAGTCCCGGCGTGAACCATGTTGGAGCCATTGGATAGAGTTTTCCAACGTTGGGGAAGAATCGTTTGGTGACTTCTCCCTTTGTGGAATTCTCCCATCTGGTTTGCCAGGTTTGCATGAGATGATTTGCAAGTCTCTTTTTCTCAGTCAAACGATTTCTGGTAGGATCTGCGTCGAAACCGGCGAAGGTGCAGGCTCTTCCCTTGGAGAGTTCATATAATACTCCACATTTAGCTACTTCGAGGTCTAAAGGTAGGGTTCCCGCCAGCACCTGCAGCGCGTGGGTGCTAACTGTTCTGCAGGCCCGGGTTATAGCGAGCAGCATGGCTCTATGGATAGAGTCGAGGATTCTGCGATTTACAGCCATGGTGACTTTGGGGTACCAAGCTCCGGAAGCATAGGTAGCTATCGGCAGGAAGGCGGCTTTGTAAAACAGCTTGAGGGTCTTCTTTTTCAATCCCCAATCCCTTTTTGCGACTCTGGTAACAAGGGCTGTATAGCCCCGTATCTTCTTACGGATGTATTTCAAGTGTGCCTGGAAGCAGAGAGTGGGGTCCAGTATTACTCCCAGGTATCTAAGTTCCTTGGACAGTCGTAATGTGATACCATCAATCTTAATCTGTGGGGGTCTCCTGTAATCTAGGGCACCCTTTAGGAGAATGGAGTCCGTTTTGGTTGCTGAGATCCTAAGGAAGTGGATATTGGTCCATTCTTGTATTATTTTAAGGGCATGATTTGCCTTTCTTTCCAGCTGGATTCTGCTGTTTCCCTCTATCATCAGGATGAGGTCGTCTGCAAAGGCTTGTGAAGACGCCTCTCCAATATCGGTATTTAGGAATTCATCCAAAACGATGTTCCATAACGTAGGTCCTAAAACGGAGCCTTGTGGACAGCCTCTGTTGATTTTTCTGGTGAGTATTTTATATGGAGCATTCACCATGATGAGTCTACTGGAGAGGTAGCTTTGGATTACTCGATAGAGGTTGCCTGGCATCCCACTCCCCCGGAGCCGGGCCAGGATGCTCGGCCACCAAAGGGTGTCGAACGCCCCAGCAAAGTCGATAGAGATAGCCAGGAAATATTTGTTTTCTGTGGCAGCTGCACGTGCAAGGACGTTCTTCAGGGCATCTACAGTCGACGTTCCCGGTCTAAAGCCGTACTGGTTTGGGGAGATTAGGTTTGCCTGTAGGTAGTGAGCCTGTATTCTGGTTAACAGGAGTCGTTCCAAGAGTTTACTGCAGACTGTTAGTAGGGCTATTGGTCTGTAGGAAGTTGGTTGGTCTGGTGGTTTTGTCGGGTTTTTAATTATGAGTTTAATATTTGCTTTTTTCCAGTCCTTCGGATAGGTTCCAGTTTGGAGACATAGATTGAAGAGGTTCAGTAGCATGTCAGGGGCTATCTCCACCACCTTCCTGATGATTTCGGGCTCCAAGAGGTCCGGACCCGGACATTTCTTACTTTTAATAAGGTGCGCAGCCGCTTGTAGTTCCTCTATTGTGAAATCCGGTTCCCTGTCTTCTGTTCGGTAGTCGTCATTCTCTGTGCACATCTTGATTTGTTGGGGTGTCTGTGGGTCTACATGAGGGTGGAAGGTTGCATCCAAAATATTGTTAATAGATGCCTCCCAAGAATTGGTAGCATCTCCCTGTGGTGTTATGGTGGTTGAAATTACCTCTCCCCTGGGAAGTTTATTAGTGGTTACTTTGTAGACCACCCCCCAGGGGTCAGTGTTGCCAGTGGTTGCGACCAGATTTTCCCACGAGAGTTGTTTACTTCTGCGTATGAGCGAGGTGTACTGGTTTCTGGCCTCTTTGTAGATTTCCCGTAGTGCATCCACTTCAGGGGCAGGCCAGGAGCGTCTGGCTCTCTGGAATGCTTTTCGTTTGTCCTGGACTTCTCTTCGGAGCCTCTGGAGCTCCGGACTCCACCATGGTACAGCACCTGAGGCAGGTTTTCTTCGTTTTATGGCAGCATTCGCTGCTTTAGTAATGATCGCTGTGACTATTTTTTGGAGTTGGTCAGGGTCTTGGATTGTTTGAATTGCAGCTTGCTGTGTATCTTTTTCTGCTATTAGGGTGTCTCTGAATTGGTTCCAGTTTGCAGTGTTCACCGCATATCTCTGCAGCATTTTTCTCTCAGGATATTGTCTCTGATGGTCTCTGTTGAGTTGGAAGGTCAGGACCCTGTGGTCGGACGTTGTCCAGGCATCCTGAACAGTCCAGTCTGTTATATTGCCAGCAATGTTTCTAGTGGCTAGGGAGACATCGATGGTTGATTCCCACCGTAGGTTGCAGTAAGTCGGTAGTTGATTAGGTTGGTTTAGCACTGTTATCGTTGATGTTGCTAGGAATTCCTCCAGGCGCTGCCCATTCCTTGTCCCCTGCCTGTCCGGGGTATGGCTGTACCAAGCTGGTGACCTGCAGTTCACGTCCGCTCCTATTATTAGTTTCTGGTCGGGGAGGATATTTGTTACATGTTCTAGGTACCTTATAGCCATCGTTATGTCCTCTCCAGGGCGGCAATAAAGGGCTACGACGTAGAAGGCTCCCAGTGTTGAGATAAGATGCGCACAGACTGCCCAGGCCGTGCAGAGGTGAGTGATCCTGGTAGCTGTTATATCTGGGTTTCTGATCACAATAGCGGCCGAGGGGATTTCATTTTCAGGTTGTATGATCTTGTATTGTAATGGGTATCCCCCTTACTTTATTGGCGGCTGCGTATGGTTCTTGGAGTATGATGATATCTATATTTTCGTCGTCGTTATTATTATTATAAAGAGGAAAGCATACTCTGAAATAACTTTCATTAGGAACATCCCTCCCCAACCGTGACTTCATACGCAGCGCCGCGATCATCGCCACGCAGTGCACTGCCTCTACGTAAGGATAGAGCCTGGAACTACAGCACGATACCATTGTCACTATTATTTTTTTATAGTATCTTATGTAGGACGACACCTGAACGTCAATTCATCTACAGCACGATACCATGCAAGTCAGCTACGCCTTGTTGACCAAACGGGAGAGGGAGTGGACGCAGCAGAATGGACGTGGTAGAGTGGAAAACTGGCCACGCAATACAACACATTGATTGCACAATCTACTTGAACATTGATGCAGACACTAGAACGGTTTCGATATCATGGCCACAGCCCATGTGAGGATCCTACCAACGGCTCGCCACAAGCAAATGCCCTTCACTGGGCACGAGAGCAGAGCATTGGACAGTGGATGACTATAAATAGGTTGCTTGGTTTAACGACTTGCGTTTGGAGCTGCATCAAGTGGACACACGGTGCGTGTGTTTCGTACTCTATACAGGGGTTCAAAGTGAATAAATAAATAAAATACTAGCGTGAGGCTCTCAAACCGCGTTGCACGAAGAATAGTTTGGATGAGGAAACCCGCCCCTTCAAGGTAACTATTAGTCTGTGTCTCACTAGACATTCACATAGATCCATCATTTCTGATCATGTGCACCTGTTTGATAATAACCGGCAGCCCACAACCTCAAGGCATGTCTGAACAAGTTCTGATTCGCAGAGCTACAACGGTGTTGGACCGGCTCGACAAGCATTCCAATTAATTTTCCCATGACCGGTAAAGTTGACTGATCTCAGCCTAACTGGACATATAGAGGCGTGCATGTGTGTGTGTGTGTCCTGGTATCAAGGGTGGCCCCTAGGCATAGCTCATCTCCACCTAGTGGATCCATATTGAATGTAGGACCTCTGCAAAGGAGCAGCCAATACCTGTGCAGCTGCTGTCTGGTGCCTGTCCCCAGGCGCGAGTAGCCGCGCCTGGGTTTTTTTTTCCCCCTCTTACATGCAAAAGTGCTCGAGATCCCGCACCCACTGGAGGTAGTGCAATACCAGTGGGTGCCCGCTATCCCGCTTACAGGCTGCCCAGGCCTGGGAGCCCGCAAAAAAAAAAAAAAAAACAAGGCTGGAGCTCCAAAAACCCATCGAAGTCACACAGCCAAGACAAACATTTTTAAAGAGACGTGCAGTTATCAGTAGCATTATATATCAGTTACCCTATTAAGTTTAGTATTAACAAGGAAATAAACTGTTAACATTGATCACTATTTACATTACAGTGAGATTTACCAGTCTCTCTGTTTGACAGTTCTAGCAACAGAATTTGAGAATTATTTACAGTCGTTTTTACAGTAATATTAGTTGTTACTTACGAATAGTTACATGTATTTCTGTTTTGTACAATTGTAAAGACTGTCCAGTAGTCTAACTGTTCAGGAAATATATAGTCTCATTTAATTTCTTCCCCGGTAGAATCTGAGCTTGTAGAGTATTGGGCGATAGAAGTTCCTCGATGCGATTTCCATGTAGAAAGTTCACATGGTATTCCTGAGCTTTAGGCAGGAGAGGAAGTTCCCAGCATGCATTAAGGCACTCGCAGTAACACTAGCGTTCTTGCAGAAGGTTTTTCTATACGTGTAGCTATAAATTATCAGTCACAGAGCAGAAATTGGAGTTTTTTGTGTTCAATTGGCTTGATGGCATTTCAGATTATTGCAGGATTCTTCGTATGGGGAGAAGATCTTATTTTATTTTATTTATTTATTATTTCTTTTAAAGTAAGATTTCATAAGAGAGAAGTGTGTTCGGGTGCACAGAAGTATGGGTATTCTTAACTATACGGATAAGCAATTATTTACATTCTTCAAGGTTAGCTTCCTAATAATTTAGGCCCGTTTATACACAAAGCTTCTCAGTGAGCCGTCCAGCATCACTTAGAGGAGAAAGGGGTCTACCTGTTATTTCCTGTTGCGTTGCTGGCTATCTTCCGATATGGTCTTCCCAAAAGTGAGTTAATCTGGATCATTATGACCCCGCAGTAGAGTTTCTAGCCGCAAGTCTTTTCTTGAAAACTGCCGCAGAGAACTGTTGAAATGTAGTGAAGACATCAGAATTTTCGATGAGCAAATGTACATTATTTTCTGAGAGATTATTTATTTTACTCAGCAGTACCTGTCTTTCATTCGAATAATCGTTACATTCAAAGAGAACGTGCTGCCATGTCTCAGATACTCCGCAGTGACAGAAAGGATCAGGCTCAAGGCTCCTTTCGAAGAGTTTAGCCCTGAGCGATCCGTGGCCAGTCATTAAATATGATGTAGTCATGCTAGGCACAAACCATTTTGAGACTGTGGGTAATGATGCGAATTCAACATTTGAAATGTATCTTCGTGTAACCTCACCGTGTTCACTTTGAGCCCATCTTTGCTGCCAAACAGCGGTGAGTTCCTTCCAGAGTCTTCGTTTTTCTTCTTTTATTCTGTTCGTAGGGTCTGTTACAATGTTAAAAATATTTACAGAAATTCCTTTTTTGAGATTGTAGATCATACCCCTGTAGGAGATATAAAGATCCAGAGGCAGGGTTCCTGCTAGAACTTGTAGAGCATTATTGGACACTGTCCTAGGAGCTTGTAGAAGTGTGAGCAACACCGAACGCTGTAATGACAGAAGTTTAGTCCTGGTCTTAGTTTTTGAGACCCTCCAAAACCAAACACCTGCTGCGTACGCAGCAATCGGTAGGAAGATAGTCTTATAGTATAAAGACAACGTCTTTTTGCTGAGGACACATTCTTTTCTGGAAATCCTTGCAATTCCAGCCGTGAAGTTTTTAATTTTCGCAGAAATTTTGGATATGTGAGTATGAAAGTTTAGTTTGTCATCGATTGTAAGTCCCAAGTACTTGGTGCTAGATACGTAGGGGATTTGTGAGCCATTTAGGATAACTCTGGGAGGTCTGCCATAATTGAATTGCTTTCGAAAAACCATGAAATTAGTTTTTGTAGGGGAAATTTTGAACTTATTTAGATTGGCCCAGTTGGATAAATCATACAATATTGTTTGGATCTTTTGTTCCAAGATTGTTCTCGACATTCCACTAACGCCAACCGCCAAGTCGTCTGCATATGCAAGTTTTAGGCAATCTCCATTTTCCTTTGTCAGCCATTGGTCTAAGACTGCATTCCAGAGGAGAGGCCCCAGGACTGAACCCTGCGGGCACCCTCTGGAAGCAGTCGTGCTGTAAGTCAGGTGTTTGGCACAAACCTTGATCTGTCTGTCCTGAAAGTATGATCTCATAATTTGGTAGATATGATTATCACACATGGCTAAACGTAGCGACCCGAGGGCACTCTCCCACCAGAGGGAGTCGAATGCGCCCTCGAAGTCCACGAACACCACCAAGACATACTTGCTGTGAGAATCCTGGATGTATTTCAGAAGAGAGATTATAGCGTCTTCGGTCGAGTGACCCTTTTTGAATCCGTGTTGATGATCTGAGCACAATTGTTGGTCCGATAACATGCTTGCAATTCTGGGAGAAATTAATCTCTCAAAAAGTTTCCCTAAGTTAGCCAGGAGGGATATTGGTCTGTACGCCCCTGGGTTTGTTTTGACTTTTCCAGGTTTATATAAAATTTTCAGTAGAGCTAGTTTCCAGGGTTTGGGAAAAAGTCCTTCGAGGAAGCATTTATTGTACATATTCAGTAGGATATTGGGAAACAGTTTAAAAAATTTCACAATTACCAAATTCTCTAGCAAGTCGATGCCAGGGCATTTTTTCTTATTGAGTTTAGCAGTAGCAGCTCCTAATTCCACGAGGGTAAAAAGGCAAACATCGGTAGATCCAACATAATTCTGGTTTTTCCTCCTGATCTATGCCGGTTCTGGAGTATCACAGTGAGGTGGTAGATCCTTTGGAAACAAATTATCTACGATCGTTCCAACAGTAGAGTGCCAGTCTGTTGTTTCTAGGTTATTACTAATTACAGTCTGATAGATATCTCCACTTATCAGTTTATTCCTCATTATTTTATATATGATCCCCCAGGGGTTGGTATTCCCAACATCCTTGACCAAGTTTTGCCAGCAGGTCCTCTTACTTTCAGATATGGCTCGATGGAATAATTTCCTTTTCTCTCTATAACTGTTTTTCAGCCTTTCAACGTCCTCGTTAGAAAGATGTCTATTACGCTGATATAAGCATCTGGCGTGTTGAGTTTGAAGCCTCAAATCAGAAAGCTGAGCGTTCCACCATGGGACTGAAGGCTTTCTTATATGTTTCCTTTTAGTTGAATTTGACATAGCTATATATAGATGTTGCTGAACAGTGTCTACATATTCTGAAGCCGATAGTTGGTTTAATGCTTCAGCATCCTCCCCATTAAATACCGTACACAGATAATCCTCGAATTTTTTCCAGTTGACTTTATCCATACGGTATCTTCTTAAGTCATGGACAGTCAAGTCATTGTGTTGGGAGTTCTTTGATATGTTGAACGTGATAGCCCTGTGATCGCTGTTCACAAAGAAGGGTTTCACGTCCCAGTTTCCAGTTTTGTCTTCCATCCTTATGGAAGTAAGTGTGACGTCGATGTTTGATTCTCCGTTGGTAGTGGAGAAAGTAAATGGTTTATTTTGTACATTTTTAATACAAAGGCTGTGAGCCATGTATGTATTGTATGTATTTATTTGTCTTGGGCGGCACCTGGAACGTTAATTCATCTCCGCCTCGTTAACTTATACAAATATACAAAGATTAAATACTGTACAAAAGAAAACCTCAACAGATTGAGGTAAACACAGATAATTTCAAAGTAAACAATGAAAGTAATCTTATGCATATTAACATAAAAAAAAAAAAAACAAGTTCAAAGAAAATAATTAAGGATAACAGTACCCATTCATCCGACAAAACTTTGCACAAGCCCAGAAGTCTTAAACAAACCTTAAAAACAGTTGAGGTTAAATCCAGTAAGTCCTGCAGTCATTAGTAGCAAAGTCACAGTTAATCACCAATAACAAAGTCACAGTCAGTTAACAGCCATCCGAACAAAGGAGCACAGGAATCAAATTGAGTTTCAGTTGTAGGACACTTGTAGAGTTTCAAAAAAAAAAAAAAAAACACAACACACACACAGAGCACAAGTCCAGAGCGGTAGATCTTGTTGAGAAAATGGACGTCATTGCAGTGAATGTGAAGAGTCTTGAGCTGAATTTGAAACATTCGCATGTGTAGTCATTGCAGAAAGAATTGCGAGCCTTTTATTGAAGGTTGCCTTAGCAAAATCCTGAAGAGCGCGGTAACTCGTGGCATTTGATACAAAATTAGGTTCCAATCCTGATGAAAAGTTGGGAATTGCATTCTGCAGAATTACTCGAAATTCATTGTATGAGGGACAAGAGTACAACACGTGCTGCCAATCTTCCACACCGCCACAATGGCAGAGTTCCGTAGGAGACAAGCGAAATTTAAACAATTTCTTATTTAATGATCCGTGGCCTGATATCAAATAGGAGGTAAATAAGTCAAGGCTAAACCAGACTGTAGATTTTTTATCCGTAAGAGAGTCAACTTCAGGAAAAAACTTATGCGTTACACTGCCCAGTGTTGTGTCATCCCACCTACCCTGCCACAAGTTGATCAACTCTTGCCAAATTCTTTGTCGTTCGGCTTTAACATCGACTTGAGTGTTAATAGAAATACCAAGGATCTCGGTGGGAATCTGACGTTTCAGGCGATAACATAAGCCCCTGAAAATTACGTAAAGATCGAGTGGTAACGTCCCGGCTAAAACCTGTAAAGCAGGTGTTGAAACTGTTCGACAAATCTTCAAAATACAAAGTAACATTGTACGCTGGATTGTCATCAATTTTGATTGAAATTGTACAGTCCGCACCCTATGGAACCAAGCGCCAGCAGCATAGGTAACCATAGGGAGAAACACAGAGTTATAGTAGATTCTTAAACATCTTCTAGAAAGACCCCACTCAGTTCTAGAAACTCTGACAAGAGCGCCGGTGAAATTTCTGATCTTAATTCGCAGATTGGATAAATGAGGGAGAAAGTTTAACTTGCTGTCAATAGTTATTCCCAAAAGTTTAATTTCCGTTATTAGAGGTATTTGTCTATCGTTTATTTTAACTCTTGGTGGTCGACGAACATCCAGTTTAGAGCCAAGGATCATAATTTTTGTCTTAGTAGAACTAATTTTTAACTTATTTTCAACTGTCCATTGTTGAAGATCAGATAGAACTTTCTCAGCGGATATTTCAATAGAAGACCTTGAATTTCCACCAACAAGGACTGTCAAATCATCCGCATATGCCATGATCTTCACGTTGTCAAAAGTTCGGGTAATCCAACCTTGCAGGACAAAGTTCCAGAAACGTGGTCCCAAAATGGAGCCTTGAGGACACCCTCGATAGACCTGACGCAAAATTTGTCTGTACTTAGATCTAGCGGTGATAAATCTGTTAGAGAAATAGCTCATAATTAGAAGATAAAGTTGCTGGGAACATTCGGCATGACGTAAACGTTCGAGGGCACTTTCCCACCAAAGGGAATCAAAAGCACCCTCGAAGTCAATAAAGATAGCAAGAGTATACTTGAAACTGGAGTGTTCAACAGAAGAAATGAAGTCTACAAGGGCGACCTCGCAGGACCTTCCAGGAGTGAATCCGTATTGATTAGGCGCAATTAATCCCCGTTCTAATAACAAGTTGTTTAATCGCAGGGCAATTAAACGTTCTAATAGCTTACCAAGGTTGGCCAATAAAGCTATAGGCCGATAAGACCTCGGTTCCTGGGGGGGCTTGTCAGGTTTCCTAATCAGCTTGATAAGGGCTGTCTTCCACAGATCTGGGAAAGTCCCAGCATCTAAACATTTGTTGAAAAGTTGTAGAAGTATACTGGGCTTAATCTTGGCGAGCCGTACTATAAAGGTACTCTCCAGCATGTCCATCCCTGGGCATTTCTTAACTTTCACTTGTTTGACAGCTGTGTCCAACTCGATGGCACTAAAAGCCTCAGTCTTAATTGAAGAAACGTACAGAGAGTTGGCAGAAAGAATATTAGTGTGAAAATCAGAGTCGGAGCTCACATTGTCCTGAAGAAAAAGATCTGACGAATCGAAATTCAACCTGCATGGAGATGTGTGGACATGTGGACATGTGTATATGTAAGGCCTGCACCTAGAACGTTTGTTCAACTCCGCCTCATATCTCTGTGAAGAACAGTATCACTACAATTGGGCCAGGTGTGTGTGACGTCGGTTTGTGTGTATTATGTATGTATTATGTGTGTGTTCTGTTGTTCTGTTCTGGCCGCTTGGCTACCCAGAAGCATCAGTCACCTGGACAAATGATTCTGGGTACTCGTCCACACCACGGGAAGGTGGGCCAGTCCCAATAAAACACGTACCGTCTCTAAAGAGACTCTGACCCACCTGGTGTTGTCAACCTGCATGGCTCGGATGGGAAGCCATAGATCAGAAGACGAAAATCGGAAACATACCATCCTGACTGCATAGCAGCGACTATAAAGTTCCCCGCCGGTCAGATGGTCTGGGGATGCATAACAAGCAAAAGGGTGGGGCGAAAAAGTCTACTAATGGAACGGTGAATGCAGAAACCTACACTTATCTTGGAGGAGTGTTTGAAACGCGTTATTAGGGATCACCACAAAGATGTCCAAATTGCATTTTTCAACAGGACTCAGCACCTTGCCACACAGAAAAATTGGTAAATTTTATGCTCTTTAGATTTAATCTTGTCTCACAAGGCATAAAACATACTTACACCATTGTTTTCTCTCGTTTTTCGCCCTTAAGGTGCAGTCATACCTCAGAAATGCTGGCATTACAGTGTTGGTCCGGCCTGGCAACAGTCCACATTTTTGAATCCTATTGAAAATTGCTGGTACATAATGTCGTCTAAAATTGCTCAGAAAAAGCCAACAAGTAATATTCAGCTGCAGGAGAGAATTGTAAGGGTGTAGTACCACGGAATTGGGCAACCGTATATCCAGAAGTTGATTAACTCTATGCCAGATCGTTGCAAAGCTGTAATTGCAGCTCGAGGAGGAACAACAAAATATTAAGGGCTTATTTTGCTGATTTACAGAACATAATACTATTACGGTAACTTGTCATTTCAGTTTGTAATGTATGTTTGGCTGTCACGATTGCCATTTGCATGATTTCTCATATTTCCATTAATTACGCATTTTACCCTATGGAAAGATATTTATGGCAATTATGCATATCAGGTGGAGTCTTTTATTGGATTTCATTCACAGAGATATACAAAGTATATCCCATCTAACAAATGCATTTGGAACATTTCTGCAACCCACAACGCAGCGCAAAACACATTATTTGTAGAATTCACAAGTAATTTTTTTTTTTTTGTCCGCCACTGTATGTGGGACGTTGCAGTACGGACCGTTAGGCTTCAGATACAGTACCATCGAACATTCTGTAACTGTGAGATGCAGTATGGTCTTGTATAGGTATTATTAATTACCTAAAATATGGCAAATGCTTCGATTTAGCTTATATTAGACTACTACTACTTCCTTTTCTCGTATAGTTTTCTCCACGAACTTTACAGCTTTCGTGAGTAGCTGAGTTGGTATATTCACGATCTCCTTCTCACACTGCGCGAAAAGACCCGAGTTCGAATCTCGTCAATGACGCGATGAATTTTAATGAGTCTTTTTCACAGCGTGGCCGAGAGAATCGTTATCAGGCAAGGGTAGGTTGGTTTTCTCCGGAAAACTCTGGTTTTTCATCCAGCAAATAGCAAATCGACCACACAACACACGGAGTTTGCGGACAGTATATATATGTATGGCCCAATATTACCTAAAACTTAACACCAGCAGCACGAACGTTCCAGTTTATTGTATTATTTGAATTCCATCTATCTTTCATATAAGATACGTTTAATCTTTATAGGATCTTTACAAGATCTTTGATCCATTCTTGTTATTTTAAGATTAAGCGCATAAAATGCTCAGAATAGGGACTGGCTGCTATTATTTAAGTATCAGAGTGAGTGAGTGAGTGCTTTTTTTTTTTCTCTCGCTTTCTCTCTCTGAGCACGATTATGTCAATATCACAGAAATATAAATAAAATGAAATGAAATAAAATAAAATACCGCATATACTCATAGCCTGCTTCGCATTCACTTGTTCTCCAGGTAATATTAAAAAGATAAAAAGTGCTAATATGTAATTTGGAGGAATCTGTGTTAAAATGAATTTAAAACCGTTAAAACCGTTAAAATGAATGCTGATAAAAAAGTGGAAATGATGGGATACACTTCAACGCCAAAATAAATGTTGGGTTCGATGAACAGTATTTGAAATGATAACAGAAATGCAGATTAAAAGATAGAAAGTCAGGCTAACTCAGTTTTTTCTCTTACGTTATGGACAATTAACGTAATTGATATACTGAATGAATGGAAATAAATAAAAAAAACTCATTATGAATTAAATATGTGATATCTTCTCATTTTGCCATACCAAAGAGATCTTTTTCCCTATAGCCAATTGATACCTTCTCTCACAGGATTTTCTTGATCAGAACCGGGCTCATACTAGTCGTTTTAGATCCACTGATAGTTGGAATCTTCAGTCATAAAATCCTCTCACGCTGACGAGTCCAAGTTTATACTTGGGATGTTTATTTTTGTATATGAACGTATTAAGATGCGTATTTCTGTATGCTTTAGGATGAAAAACAGAACTAGTAGCAAGTGACTGAGTCAATGTATGGTTACCGAAAACAGGATGCCTTTTATAAATAAAAATGTTTAATCATGATTTTGTATCAAGTAGATTCTGAAAGGTAAAAAAAAAAATCTAAAATAATACTTATCCTTTCTGTGAGAATAATATCAATAGATTTTGAAAAGTAAAAAATCTCCTTTTCCGCAGAAGGCAATTTTAGTAGTCACTTCATTTTTGATATTTAAGTGCATAGCCTCACATTTTACCTGATGCTCTCGTTAATTGAAGTTTGTTTTTTTAGCCAACGATTTAATTATTAAATACGACAGATTTAACAATACTGAATTGAATATTTTAGTAGTTTTGGACCGTATGGCAAAAGAGGTGATAACTTTCTCTTAAGGGATGGTTCTCTGTTATTTATTTGCTATCTGACGGATGCCTAGGGAATAGAGCGCACCCGATACTTTAGTTCAGTAAGGCGTTTGTTTAAACCTATGATATAAGAGTTTATTGGGTATATAAAAGGTAGTAATGGGAATCATTATGCTGACAGGTACACGCATTTTGTTTCAACACTTCGGACTTCTCGCCGTATTCATTTTAGTTTCACAAGAAGTGTCGCTCTTTCGATGGTAAGATTTATGTAATATGTAGGAGAGTCCTACTGCTTTAATGTCGATTCCTACCGTTAGTAAGAAAAATTCGCGTTAGTAGAAAGAGAGGGATTTGTTTCCACTTTACTGTAACGACACGTTTTAAAGTGTATCAGTGAATTTACTTCGCCCAGAGACTTATCTGATTTACCTCCACTTACCAGAAATTCTCCGGGTATGAAGACTAATGCCTGGATGCGGTGACCCTGTCCACCATAGGAGCACTTTTTTTTTCTCTGCTAGACTCCATCTTTCAGAGATATTCTACTATATGAGAAAAATGTGTGAGAATATTATTTGTACAATAAACATTTTAAATATATTTTAACCCATTTAAGTTTTCCAATACTTCAATATTTATTTATATTTATATAAAACATAATACATTTAGCTTTTTTATAGATATACAAGACGATAGAGAAAGTCCTGCCTATATTCGCATATATTCAAAACACAAATAGAAGCACATAGAATTTTAAACAGCAAAAACCGAACTTATAACGGATTCAGTTTCATTAAGTGAACTGGCATCTCGTGTATTGATTTTCTGTTATGTCCATTAAGCACAATTTTCGAAAGATCTACTTTAATGCGCGGAATAATAACGGTCGGCAAAATATCATTTGACGAAAACTTATTTCTTAAATTGAAAACATAATATGCAAATAGAAATATAATTATATACAAGGAAAAAGTTTAATCTTCGACATAACAATTTAATGATCTTATTTGAATTAATGTATGGGCAAAACCGCTTTATTAACTGACATTTCAAGATTCCGATAATATGACGGTGTCCTCCCCCACTCCCCAATTACCCCGGGTTATCGATTTCTCGTTAATCGTAGATCCGTCCGTTGCTCGTTTCTATTAAAGCCGTTCCTTGAAAGAAGGAGCTCCAACCATATTACGCTATCAAAGAATGGGACAGCACAGGACACAGAGGAGTCAATCTGTTTGTATTTTCTTTTTCATGTTTTTCCAAATAAGAGAGATTAATAAACCGATAGTAATCTTAATATCGTGCATGGTTACAGTGTTTTGAGTGTAGAAAGAACTTAGTGACATAGAAATTTGAATTTATAAAAATTGTAATGTCTGCAAGGACGTTATCGTGCTGAACAGAAATGAAGGCGATGAAGTAAGAAGAAATGTTAGGTTCCAAAGTTAACAACAAAACGATTATTTTTTTCTGAATTAGCGCCATAGCAACTAAGTCATTACGCATCAGAATGTTGATCAGTAAATTAGATGCATTCTACGACTGTTTCCTGACTTTCCCGATTGAAATAGAATGAAAAATCAGTTGCCAGGAAGAAATGTCCAGCAACATACCCTCGATAACTTGGCCAAAGAATGGTAAAAGTCCATACTCTCCATCCAGTCGGCATTCGAACCTAAGACGTTTCTAGACTGTGCATTTAGGATCAGGTGAGAGAGAGAGGGTATACAGGTTCTTTCTCCTTTCTTTCAGGGTATATTCGTACTTGCGTGTGTTTAGCATGGTGGATAGTCGGTTGAGTGCCAGGCAGAACAACAGTGGGCTAAGGGCATCTCCCTGGAAGAGTCCTTTTTTGATGGGTATCGTTATGGTCACGACGTTCTCGACCTTTGATTGTTGTCCTCCATTTTGCCATGGTTGCTTCTAGGAAGTGTGTCAGTGATGGTTTGAATTTGTAGATCTTCAGTGTCTCTATCAGCCGCTTTGAGGCATGGAGTCGAAGGCCTTGCGGTAGTCAATGTAGGCTCTTTAAAGTTTGCTTGTTTCTTGTAGGCTTGCATCGTAAGTGCGGCGTCACTGGTCAATTGTTCTTTGCATCCTTTACTCATCTGTTTACATCCTTTCTGCTGCTCGGCCGTGATGTTCTGGCTCTCCAAGTGAACTGATACCTTCTTAGTTATGCAGCTGGTCAGGATCTTGTACATTTTCGGGAAACAGGTGATTGGTCTGTACTTTGCTGCATTGTGGTGTCTTTGTCCTTAACTTATAAGTTGGTGATTCCTTGAGTCAGAGACTCTGGGTTGGTCTGTGTTGCATTGTCTTATTATCTGGGTGAACTGCTCTCCATGTGTGTGTGTGTGTGTGTGTGTGTGTGTGTGTGTGTGTGTGTGTGTGTGTGTGTGTGTGTGTGTGTGTGTGTTCTGGGACTTCCTGATCGACTGCTGTACTCCTTCCTCTCGAATCTTCCATTCTGTCATATCTTGTACTTTCTTGGTTTGCTTCCTTTCTAGATCTATCCCAGGAGTGTGGGGGTGAACAGCTCACACGACTAACTTCGCTGCTTCACAGGTTACCCCAGAGCTCCTCGAGTGCCTTCTGATTGGGGAGGAGTCCGTTTACTTCCTTTTCTTCTTGTCCGATTTTCCTGTAGAAAGGTCTCCGAAATTCATCAAACATTCTGTTTTCTTTTGAGAACTCTTCCTGTACTGGCGAAATCTCTTGCTGAGTGCCAGAAGTTTCTACTTGAGGGCGTCAAGCTGTTCTTCGATCCACCGATAAATAGGTCTTGTGTTTGCTGTGGACGTTGTTTTTCTTGAATATGGCCTTCACTATTCTGATTAGCTTCTTACTTATGTTACCCCCTTGGTACTGGGTCAGTTGGCCTGTCTTCGCTCTAATATCTTCTATCTTCTACTTGCCCTACCTGGGTTTTTTCAATTTAACATGAGCTATCAGGTTCTTCCTGACGATGGTCGGTCTCTTGTCTGCTATTCGCTATCCGGCGACTTGAACAGTGACAATTGTTCCAACCACTTGTTGTGTAGTTTCATCTGTATACTGTGGTATTTGCCTCTAGCCTCGTTATGTCGTAGTAGGGACGAATAATGAATGTATTTATTTCGATGCTCCACTTCATGCGTTGGCTTCTTCTTCTTTGCTGTGTGGTAAATAGCGCAGTTGCACAGGAAACTCGAATGGGCTGTATGGTCTTGCCATGAGTTGTGGTAGACATACGGAAGACAGCGTCACTCACTCCATTGTCGTTCGCTGGAGTCCGTCTGCGACTTTTCGACCGGATCCCTCTGCCTAAGGCCTGAATGCGAATGACTTTATCTTGCGCGACACTCGTTGCAGTATGTTAAGAATTTTTACTTCTCATCTTCATCCAACTAAGAAGGTGGACCTGTTTTAGCTTTGGCTTTTGTATCCACTGGTGGGTGGGCGTTATGGGAGCTACACCAGTTGGCACCATTCTCTACCTCAGCCTTCACTCAACCTTTGGGCAGGTAGATAGCCCTTGTCCGTGATATTAATGGTCCGGTATCGTAGCTACTGGGCTAATTGCACCCATTTTATTATTATTAAAACTTTAATTCATCATGAGAATTTTTTGTGTTGATCCTGTGTACAGACATACTATATGTATTTATAGGATCTCCGTTAACAGATTCATATCATCTTTAATATGCACGCGGGAAAATATATGCAGGGATATTACTTGAAGTCTCCCTCTCCTGAGAACCCGGTTATAATTGTATTGCAAATTCTCTGGGTTACCTAAAAATGTTATTTTTTATTCAATTGTTAATTTGAACCACTCCGTAGAGGTTATAATATTTGCCAGTTTTACGAGTTTTATGTTTAACAACCGCCTTCCACTCCTTATCCTCCCTAAAGAAATTAAACTTGAGCAGCCACTGGCTTTTGGAAAACTCAGCACCCATGCTTTGAAGTATAAAGTTTTATGTTTGCTATGTTACGGTCTTAAACCTTTGTCATTTTATTAAGTGCAGTTCAGACTAACCTTTCGAATGGACATCCTTCTCTCAGGAAATGTCCATTCCTTATTCTTGATATTTCTTCTATACGGCAGTCGATACAAATATTATGACGACCCTAACTAGTGCATCAATGGATGTAGATATTAGCATTGCTAATATTACTATCGATTAAACGAAAATATTTGATTGAGATAGAATAACAAATTTCTCTATATTAATATATATAATTACATAATTAGCATAATATTGACACTTATGTCATATTAAAAATCAGTACTGGCAAGGTATGATGTAGCCAAGGGCAAATATTTTTCGCATTTTGTGTTCCTTTTCCTTTATGCAAAGCGATTGTGTCTAAAGAGGCACAGCAGCATCGCCAGAGGAAACAATATTCCCCTATGGTGTTTGTTAATTAACCCCATTTGTGATCCTGCAGTTAATCTACGAAATTTCTCGATTAACTTAAGGAAATATATTGAGATCTATAATTATGCTTCCGCTTTACTGACATTTTAATATCCTTTCCTAAAAGATCGTAGTCCCACAGACGTTTGATGTTTAGTTCTCTATAGAACGGTTGCTGGCACGCGCAAGCAATCGCTATTCGATCGATCCTTATGCTCAAAAGATTTAAAACCAACGCTTTATAAATTTTAATATCTTTACATAATCCTTACCATGGCTTCAATCAATTTTAGTACAAAATGGAATTTCATTACAGATATTGATTTTTACCTTCGATAGTTTGCAGATTTGGAAGGTGCATATTTGAACCGGGGCGCAGGTAATTTCCACTTTCTACTTTTAGACCTTAATTGAAAGGTCCGAGAAACTTTTCTTGAGATACTGCAGAAGCTTACTAATTTCAGTATGCTTTGTTCCAGTATGTTTCTTTGATTATTTTCAAGTAAAAAACATAAATAAAAAAAATAATGAACTGTATTTATGATCCAATGAATGTGACCTCTCTAGAACAACAGAATCATGATTCTGTTTAGAGTTCTTTTATGTTGAACTCTTTGCATTTTAACAAATAGTTCTTACATAGATATATGCGGGGGAATAAACATGAACCAGGCATACGGTTGTTCAGGAATCCTAAATTAATACACAGTATCTACAGCTAACGGTTTTCAGAACATTGAGGCCTTCTCTTGATTTGATCTGATTTGGATTTTATTTGCGCATTAGCAACTAAGTCTATAATACGCCCCCTTCTCTTGAAATTCCTTATAAACCCATATGTCCATTTTAAGAAGGATGCATATCTTTTGGAATTGGTGCGCAGAAGAGCAATCAAATTGGTCCTGGACCCAAACGGGTACTGTGACCATAAAAGATTTCGTTTCTGTAAATTGCAGCGCTTGGAAACTAGGCACCTGTGATGACACCTCATTGATGTTTTTAAGGCTTGATTGTGGATTGAATAAACTAAATACTGACGGCATCCATACATTTTCTCGGACAACACACATAAGGAGACAAACTTCAAGTGAAAACTGATGGCTGTATCTGAGCGAAAATTTGCTGCTATTAGCCAGAGAGTAATTGGCTAATAGAAGAAAATTAAATAAAGAATAAGAAATAACGCATATCCAAAAATATTGTAGTAAACGTAAACACACGACAATAATACAAAATTGCTTTGTTCTTTATGTTTTTGTTCAGAAAGTATCACGTTACAGAGCTACAATTCTCTCCCCGTGGTTGCGATCGCTTTATTTCCACGCTGTGTGAGAAAACCTGTGTTTTAATTCCGTCAAGATGTAAGAAATTTTCATTGCTTTTTCACATCGTGGCCGAGTTAGTCGGTCTTCGAAGAGGTTTTCACAGGTTTTCCTTCCGTATACAGGAGGCAGAACGGCTGCTAATTGCTCGCAGAATCTGCTAAATGTTCACTAAGGGTCTTATCGTGGGTGTGCAATAACACCCTACAAATCACCAAACGAAAGACGTAACTGGTTTCTCAAAAGCATCCATCTGAAATGCTTTTTAATGACTGGAAAGTAAGCTGTTCTTCTACAACTCAAATGAGTAAATCTGACATATTTCAAGATCCAGTGTGCAGCAAATACCATCTGAATTACCAAATCAAGAACTGCCATGTTTCAACCCATACCATGCTCAGGGAATTGAAGAAATTGGATATTGCTAATCGCTTGTCTATTCGGAAGCCACTTGTTTCAGAGAAAAAAAAAAAAAGAAAAATTCGCCTGCAGTGGTGCTGAGAAACTCCTGTGCTCAGCGTACATGGCATACCATTTTGTTTTAAACAAAATGGTATCCCTCGTTAAGATAACGCAAGCAACTGGAGTTGGTATGATGGAATGGAGAATGTTTTGTTGGCATGAACTGCGTTCGTTGATAGCGATGGAAGGTCGAATGCAATCCTGGGAGTACCTGAATTTTGTATCAAATCTACTATACTCTGCAATGTTACATTTTATCCCGAAAGTATTGGCCAATTTATGGATAATAATGCAATAGTTCATTGCAAGCATGGTTGGGAGAAGATTAGACGGATTTCCACCATCTTCCCTGATCCCTATATTCACCTGATCTCAATATTATTGAGATATGCTGGAGATAGCTATTTGGTAACAAAGTCCTCCTCTAACTTTGTTGCATCTAGGCAATATTTTGTTGGAAGAATGGTGACAATTAGACCGAAATGTACTAAAGCACCTTATAGAATCCATGCCACGCAGCACACTCGCTGTAATTTGAAACAAAGACTGCCGGAATCAATGTTGAATAAAAGGTCGTATTTTTTTGGCTAGTGCGTGTAAAATGAAACTCTCTTGGAGTAATCGACTAATTCTGCAATATAGCGAAAAAGGACAATACAAGTTCCTCTCGTCCATCGTCGGAGGAAAAGAGGAAATTTATTAAAAGGGAAATGGGGGGAAGGTACTTCTTAACTTCTTCCGCAAGTCTAATCGAACAGAGATCTTCCCACTGGTGGGAGGAAGAACCAACGCTATACGGTGCACTACTGGGAGAAAAATTTTAGACGGAGGACTACATCCTTCGAAAATATTACCTCGAGTGTATTAAGACATAAATCTTAAATTTTAAATTTTAGACAAATCTTAAATTTGAAGTGCCTGTGGTAGAGTTTCCTCCTCTTACAGTTCAGATGCAAACTCTGACGGTTTATTTATTACTTATCTTTATTTATTCCTTCTATATCTCTTCTCCGGATCAACATTCGTCCATATATTTCAAAATTACAAACTACAGAAGTTCGAATTCAGTGAAAATAAGTTTTTATCACTTCTCAATGTTTCAGATCGAACAGCATAGCAGTCAGCTGAAGAACACGCATTTGCTCAGACATAATACATTGGCTCAGCTTACTTCCCTCCACCTAAAGATGATGGGTCTGTAAAAACCAACATCGAACAACAGCAGCTCACTTCTCAATCCGTAACCCATCCATGATACTAAAGTACAATAGGTTTCCAAAATCTTCCGAAGCTGACATTGCGAAAAACAGCTTTTCCTTGAAAAAATGTGTCTGTGTTAGATATATTACTTAATCTCTATAAACCTAATTGTGTTGATTTTGCTTCGCTTTCATTTGTGAGAATAATTTTAAGCGTATTTGCTACTTTTCATACATTATGAATATTTACCGGAGACATTTTCCGTATAATTTATCGCCACTAGTGGGCGCTTTGGTGTCAGTGACACGCGCGCCGTAATCAGTCTTGTGTAAGACGTGTGCTGAGAAATAATTCAACGTTTTCTTAATTAATTTTTTATTGATAACCAATTTAATGAACTTTTATATCATGGTGAACGAAATGGAACGAACCCTTGCTGAGCACATCTGGAATGCCCATACGTGAACCCCAACATAGAAGAAAAAAGGTACGTGCCGAAAGATTTGATACGCTGTTTTTTAAATTTGTTTTACTATGCTCTCTTACAAGTCCTGTTTCGGAATCATAATGCCAGTAGTGCTGGTTATTTATATTTGCCATATATATTGCATTGCAGCTGCAGGATATCTGTCATAACATTAAGTTAGTTTTGAATTTCTACTTATCAAGATCTCTGAATCATTTTCAAGCCCTATAGATACAGTTACAAGGATTTAGTAGCTGCCACAATAAGCTTAATTTCGATTTAAGTGTGACTTGGTTATTTCTCTTCACAATCATTTGTTTTTTAGTGATTTTAATTGCTTCAAGAGTTGTTTGCTTGCTAAATAAAATCAACTGTTAAGCAGAACTGTTTAAATTGTAATGATATTCATAAATAATGATGTATTTAGAGGGATATTCTCTGCGGATATAATTATTGCATTTTAATTTAAGAATGAATTGTGTTAATACACTCTCATCAATTCACCTTTCTAGATACGTTATTTCTTCAAGGTGTGTCTGGTAGTAAGTTCATTGGAAATGTCACTCTCCCCCCTCTGACTGAGGCAGTAGTACATCTATTGTACAATGTTGTTCATGACACACACAACGAATATATCGTGCGCGTGTCAATATAATGGCCGATTAAATACTTGAGGTGAGTTCGTAGAAACTGCCTCATTTGCTTTGTGTGTTATTACTTCATTCTCGTGCCAATTCATCACCGGACATCGTCTCACGTGAATTTATATCCAAATTTACACCCGGTGAAGAACTATGCAGCTTTAATGTCCATAACAGTCGGTTTTAGCAGGATAATTTGGTTTGAGTCGGTAGATGAAGTCAACACGCAGTTCAGTACTGAAATAATTTAATTCAGTAAAGCGTATTATGGAAATAAAGTGAAGTAATTTATTACAGAATAAAAGTTTTCGACATTAATATTTATTGGTAGTAAAAAAGAAAAATAAATTGGATTTTTAAGCGAAAATTAAAACTGTGATGTTTATTTTTCATTCTGTACATTTACATACGCAGTACAGTACTTCTAATATTGTGAATTGATTAATGCCTAAATATGTGGTCGTTTTTATGTAATTCGCTCGTCTCGACTCCAAATAAAAACAGCCATTTCAATGCTATTTTCACCCTTTCTTAGAATGCCAGCGGTTGTTGTTCAATTAGGCACGCGAACACGGTTTTCTTCTTTTCTTCTGACTCTCATAAGAAAGTGGAAATAAGGTGTTGCATATTTAAAACATTACCTGCCAAAGTTCCATTAAATATTTTCGATTGCCTCGTGCACTAACAATAAAATCATTAACATTTCATTACATCCGTTGCGTGGAGGACGTTGCAATTTATCACCGGTTATATCACGAAATGACATGAAGGCGTTCCGGGTCGAATCAATTTGTCAAATTTTGCATGATTGTCCTTGTTGTTAAGAGGGCACGGTTCTGCATGGAAGTGTAATTTGTCAGGATTATATTAAATGTCCGCCACCCTTTACTCAGCGTACAAGTGATGATGACAAATGAACAACATCGCTTTTCTATTTACGAGTGTGTATTGCAATCAGAATCACGCCATCACGCAATTTGTTAGCGCACCTTTCCTCCGGGCTCACTTTTAGCAAACAAAGGTAGTGCAGAGGACTTACCTGCGCCTCTTATGTTTTATTTGTTTTAAAAATAGCGTTTATTTTCTTTTCTGGCATTGCAATCGCTCTTGGAACTCTGCGGTTGGATGCAATTAATCGCGAAGATAAACTTAGAAGTTATTATACCGATTCATAAGACGCACTTCACACATTTCTACTGCGAAGTGTATGTAAGATTGGCAGGGATCATTAATTATAACCAGTAATTACAGCGTTGATTTTGTGTTCGTCATAAATTAACCGGCAGAGATAGTGAAGACTATTTTCAGTACTGCCTAATTACGGCAAACGCATTTATATACCTCGCGATATAAGCATCTTTATCTTGTCGAAAAATAAACTTGAATATAATAAAAAAATTCGGCGCTAAAGCAGTGTGCTACTTCACTCCTTTCTGTTTTATGTTAATTGCTTTCCTTGATAATCTGAAATTCTTTTATTCATGGTACATTCCTATTTTAAGTAAACACTGTCTCTTTCTAAATCCCCTTCTTTGTTTCTTTTGAAATTAATAATAATAATCGCGTGAATTTGAATATGTTGAAAGGGAATCATTAAAACTACCCAAAGTTTAGTTAGCAAAGTGTTTACTGAAAGTTTGGTGCATTACAGCGCCTCATTAGCTGATGTGTCATCAAACCTCAAACAGGCTTACTCAGAAGATTTTTAATAGGTGCGTGCAGAGTATCGATAAAAATTTATTTTGTAGAAGACGCGTCATCCAGGAACCTGTAACAATTTGTTGTTTTTGTTTATTATCCTGCCGCAAGTGTAAGTTAGAAGTAAAATATTTACAAGAAAAAAAAAGACTTAAATAAACCTAACGGTGTATATTTCATTTTTGTGAATCATATTCCAGTTTGTGGGTACATCTGCTGAGGATATGGCTTCTTTCGCTTGAATCCATCCAGAATTACTAGCCTAAACTAACCTAACCTTATTTCACTAGCCAAAAATGAAAGTCTATTAAAAACCCCACACTTCTTTTGCTTAAATCCGTCTCGAATTTGGCCCTGCCCGCAACGCGGTGATAAAGTGTATCCATAATCTGGAATTCAGCCTATTTGTGTTTTATATTAATTTATTTATTTAAATTTAATTTAGTATTTCGTACATAACTTTTTTTTTAGTATCTTAGTGATAATAAAGATGTCTTTTTAAGGTCAGCCAGGCTTCTCTTAAAGGGAGATGTTTTAGTTTAGAAAGCGGTGGTCAAGCGGGAACAAGTCAGGTGATTATGGTGAATAATCAGTAAGTGCTGCGTTGCATCTTCACTGTAGCTGTCGTACGATGATTTCAGCATGAGTGGATAAAGTGTCATAGTGCAATCTCAGCAGCTCAAGTCCACTGCTTCCGTACACCCTTAGAAAGTGCTTGACCACTGCATGAAAATTTAAGTTACAACAATATCGTTCATAGACAAAGAAAGTTGTCAGTCTTCTCGTTTGTCTTTATTTGCAATTAGCGATGTCGGACATTTCAAAAAAAAAAAAAAAGGTGACGTTTTGTAAGTGACTATTTCATAAAGGGTGAATCCTAAATTTCATTATCTGTAAGTGTAAACTGTATGATATAATATGTGAAATTAATGTATGACATAAGATAGTTCTCTGTGTTAGTTACTAATTCGTTCCTTCAAAACAGTCTTTGAAGGGGAAAATGTATTTAAAGGGGGAGAACATATATATAGAAGACATTTTGCACACAATTTTGCAATTATTCCCTTTATTATGCATTTTTTAAATACACCACAGACCTCAAAATTAATACTTGACAATTTTTAAAAGCCACGTGACCTCTCCCTTATATTCAAACATTTTTTATTTTAAACAGATTTACTTTATAAAATAATTTCACCAGTGGGATACTGTCAAGATTGGCATAATCATTTATTCTTCGAGTTTGCGAATGAGCTGATTTTTGATATTTTGTGGGGAGGGGGTACTCGGAAAAAAATTGGGGATCTGTGGGGGGTGAAAAAGATGGTCCTTAATAAATATACATATTTATACATATGTCTTTACTTTCTTTAAATTTTATTTTGAATACTTTAATAATAATAATGCTTTATTAAATATTCCTTATTTGTTCTGTTCCCTTATAACTATAGACCTCTATTCCTTACACCCCCACATCTGACCTTGCTTCACAGGAGAATTCCATATCCAAGGGAACTTCACAATTAATTATAATTCCCTTCGGAAAGTGTTCAGGAATAACAAACTCACAAATTAATAAACAACAAAGTTTATTTACATATATATATATATATATATATATATATATATACAACATAATATACAACTGAATAAAAAACATGTAATATGCATACGAAATTAAATCAAGGATACCTTGCAAATATTATTCTTATATTAACAATCAATATGCTACGTTCCTCATTATATTCTGTGTTCTCACCATTCTGTTACAATACACTGAAGACCAATCTTAACTTTCCTAAAGTCTCTATTTGTTATTAGTCTTTCAGATGAACCAACAATTTTTCATAAATACAAACACTATATACAGTTATCTATCCTTAAAACATAAAACTTCTCATAGGATTCAATTATCTGCCCTTAAAACATTCAAAGTTTTTTTATATAGTTCAATTATCCTTCTAACATATTATAATCATCTGAACAACAATTTAATCTATTACTTATCTTTCGTTTCTCTTGCATTTTACAATAACCCTTTTGAATTAATTAAACTCTGTTAGTATATATAATTTACTTAAGAGATAATTTATCTATCAATTTACTTCTAGTGCTATCCCTTTTTCATTAATTAATCACTATACTGTTTCACTAACAGTCCTTGTTAACTTACAGTACTTACTATTATCATTTTTCTTTCCTTTGCTTCCCGGGGCGGTTTCAAACTTCCATCTTTGGCTCACTGAGGATCTCCTTCATCTGCTTCACCTGAATTTGCTACAGATAATTATTTTGGAACTCTTTGCTGCACTGGGACTGGCGTTCTTTCTCCACCTTATTCGGGCTACTTTTATCTTTTCCATTCGCTGCTTCCTTCCTTCTCCTCGAGCTACTAATTCCACATTTTCGCTCCTTCTGCGGATTTCGCTCCCTTTCTCTCCACCTTATTAAAACCTATCACAAGAAAAACTCATAGGGCATCTCACTCTAACTCCTTCTCCACTCCACTTTATTAAAACTTATCACAAGGAAAAACTCATAGGGTGCTACCCTCGTTTTTTCGTCCACCTATTAAGAACTCTTTCAAGAAGAAAACTTCCCAGGGCGCTACCCTCTCTTTTCCCACCACGACCAAACACTTCACTGTTAACTGACACATATTTCCTACCACAACAGAACCCTCAACTGTCCATGTTACTAACTCATTTTTACTTATATCGACGAAAATCTCGACTGCTGTGTCCGCTGACTATTTCATTTTCCCTAGCCCAACAAAAATCTCAACTTAGAATCCCACTAACCCATTTCCATAAACACCCACATAACTCAACTCGGGGTTCTCACTGCTACTCACATTTTCTAACACGACAAAAACTCAACTGTTCGTCCTAACTCATTTTCCCAAACGCCGACGAGAATCTAAACTTTGTCTCCCCTTAACTCATTTCCATAAACACCCCCATTAATCTCAACTCAGGGATCTGATTCTCTCTCTCCCTGTTCACTCGCTTTTTTTCATCTCAATTTTTGTACCGCCTACATATGTCAAAACTGCCCTAGTTTTCAGTCTAACCAATCTTACTCATTTTATTAACTTTCTCTCTCTTCTTATTCGCTAATTTTAATCTTTCTCACGCTGTCTATGTAGTGCTCTATCCAACTTCTTATTTTAAGAAATTTGTAAAATTTCTCAGGCTGTCTGAATCTTTGAAGTTCGCCGCTTATAGTTATACTGTAGCAGACTAATTTCCCACGATCTATAAAACTTGCCATCACCGACAGCCAGACGCCAATCTTAAATCTAATTCCCAGCATTTGTTCCGTTTTCACTACCTTGTCTCTCATCCAGATGTCACCGATTAAAGAAATGTCCCGATAGCATATGGTCCACCGCGCCATTGTTTACCAGAGTTGACACCTTCTACTAATAGCAGTTGCTACTAGTTTCTATTGTTTGGTTTCTCTGTGTGAGCTGGGAGTCGAGTGTACCTAGGTTGCTAATAGCTTTTCACTTACCGCTCCCCTTGTATGGACGTTTAAATGTCTAATTTAATCCCTTCGGAGCGATCTTAGTAATATTCTTGACTTGTAGGGTTTCGCGCCCCCCCATATTGCTATATTATAAGTTTTACTTTAAATTAATCTCACTTTTCTATAAAATAATATACTTGTAAGATTTTACATCTTACAAGTATATTATTTTACATCTTACAGAACCTTATTTTAGAGTTGTCTTCCAAATCAGCTTAGTGGGTAGGGTACATCACTGTCTGCCATCCCTTCTAGGAATTGTGGGTTCGGTTTCTGTCTACGAATGGAAGAATTCATAAACCGCTTTTCAATCAAACTGTGCTTAACTGATCTGTCGGTGGGGGGGGGGGGGATTAGGGCATTTCCTCGTGAGTTATTGAGGCTCATGAACACACGCACTTACTCACGCTTTCTACAGACAAAACTGGAATAGTGCTGTAGCAAGCGCGTTTGATATGATCGGGGTTTAAATCCACGTGACTGATTGACAGGGTAAATGCCTTGTCAAAAGTGATTTGCAATGAACTCCTCTGGCCTAAGTGGTCGTGCCGAAATATATACATACAAACACACACACAGTTCAAACAGGGTACAAGTTAGGCATAAAATTTCCTTTCAGACTGGTGAAGTAATGTAGGGAATAGCTGAGATTTAGTGCCCACGAACGAACAATATTGTATTCGAATACAGATTGGATTCAAAGAATGATATTGTACGTTACTACTGATCAATAATTTCATTTTCACGCCTTTTGAAAAATGGGGTTTACGAATTCGTAAATCTACATTTGCATTAAATATTGGAGATGAAATTTTTAAAATGTCTTCTGTTGCTGTGCTGCACCAACAACAACATCCTGGCTTTATTTTTTTCTATATTTTTCAAATTTGATTTACTGTACTCGGAATCAGTTTCTCAGGACCATATGTAAGTCTTAATATTTTAGTGCTTGTAAACAAATAATAGTAATACCATATACTATTATTATAACAGAAAACCTTGTCGTGGCATGATTTATATTTCGCGTGTGTTTTTGTTCGTGAAGAAATTCCATGATGATGTTTGTTTGCACTGCCATGAAGCAACTCAACTGTTATTACAAATACCCCTTATTTTCTTGGGAAGGCATTAGCTTTATCAAATAGTCACTGAGCAGTGAACTGGCGCATTTCGAGATGGAAATCATCACAAACAATAACAGTTTCCATCATTAGCTTTTGATATCCCAAGCCTTTCTTAGACTTATATGAAATTCCTTCGTTCAGACAAATTCTATTCTTTTCTCTTGAAAAGAATTCTTTTCAAAGCAAAAAGTTGGTTTTGGTATAACACCAGTGAACACAACTTTTTTTTAAAAAAAGGACACCGTCAGTTTGTTCATTTTTTAAGGGATTTAGAAAATTTAAAACGCTTCTGTTTATTTATTTAATTCTGTTTGTTGAAAAGTACAGTAGCTATTCTAAAAATAATTTAATATAAAAATTCGAACACTTAAATTAAACTTTATTGGATTATTACTTATTATTTATTTCTACCTGGGAACAATATTCCATGGTAGGGCGGATTTATACAGAGCGAACAGTGTTCGGAAGAAAAGTAACGCTGAGAGCGAAAGAGAAAACCCAGTTTTTTTATACGCAAAGGAAGCAATATTTGTAATGTGCTTGTGCCAAGAGAGATTAGATGTCCCCAATAGAGATAAGTGATCTTCTCTAGAAATCGGAGTGTCATCAAAGATATGCATAGGAGCAGAAGAATAATTTCTGCTACTATGCAGAAATGATTGAGTTTTAGGAGGATTGAAATCAACTAAGTTGCCTTTACTTTACTGGAGATCAGCATTTAGGGAATTGGTAGCGAATATTCGAGAAATTGAAGCTGTTTGATCAGGGCAAAGTTTCTCAAGGTGGAATGCAATGAGCTATCGTCAGCAAAACTATGGATTGGATATCTGGTCAATGGAAGGTCATTAATATACAAAGGAAAAGAGTGGAGGAAAGAATTTGAACCTTGGGGGACACCAGCATTAGTGAAGAAGTTAGAAGACAGAGAGCCATCTACCATCAGTGAGCGGTTATAGAGAAAACAGGATAACCAATTACAAAAAACATTTCGTAAACCATAATAGATTGTGTATTATACATATGTTTGTGTATATTATTATGTAAATCAATAAGATTTGATTATATAATGATAAGTGCATGTATTTCTATTTTAATTATAAGCATTTGATAATATCCCGAGATTAATTCAAACTAAACAAGAGCAAACTGCTTTTCTTTCCCTAAGTTCGAGATGCATCTTATTATACGAAATCGCTGAATTATATCTTTTTTCCCCTCTTCAAATCATCAAAGCATGCTCGATTTTATTTTAACAACTATCATATTTAGAAAATTAACTGTTGTATGCTTTATCTCAAAGTTCAGTACAGCATTGATTTTTCCCTCTTCCGATTTAGAGATAATGACAACTCTTTTCTCACTCTGTAAGAAAACTGCTTTTGGAATAAGTCATTTAATCATCCTGCGAAAATTCTGCTTTGAAACCTTTTCTATTTTGGGTATTCGCTTGGCGAAACCTCTGTGTTTTCAAAACACAGCGAACTGTTCACCGAGGAGTAGAGACAATTTAGATAATTGTCATCCTCCTACAGAGAGCTGCCTGAATTCAGATCTTTAAGATATCCCCCCAACTGTATAAGAGATAATAGAAAGATCGCTTACTCTTTAATTAGACGGATCAAGTGACTCAGTTTTGATCAAGAGGCGCTGCTCTAGAGAGAAGTTTCTAAGTGGGGATGCTATCTTTAAAACTCCACAGACACGCGAACATTGGGAACAATTGACGAAGCACTTAGAGCGAGGACAAAGGGTCCTTGTGGATGTCAATATTTATCGGCATTTAGCCACTCGAGAATTATCTTTAAGGATTCACTTGGTCGATCTTCCTATGATTTTAAGAAACATTTAAAAGAAGACAAATAAGTAAATTCGAGACATTAAACTCTCTCTTTCCTGTTGCCGTGTAATTGCTTCTCGAAATAACTTCGTCAATACAGCGAAACCTTTTAAATAAATGAGGAGGTTCATTTACTTATTAAACTCGGATACTTTTGGTAAAACACTTTGGCGAGCACTGATATTTTAATGCATTTCATATAATTATAATTTGAACATTACAATTCATTAATTTTAGAGGCAGTTGCATATATTTAGTAAGCATGAATTCGTTGATTTTAAAACTAGGTTTCAGTTATTGAGCTCCCCTATTGACAGTATAATGATTTCTTCCCACTTCTCACTCATTTCGAGAGAGAGAAAGGCGGTGAAATCTTTTTATTATATTACTGACAGAACTGTAGTTCGGAAACGATTTCGTTAACTCCAACAGAGATGCAAGGGTTCTCTTAGGGATTTACAACAGATCAGCATTAACACAATACACAAGGAACCATGCAGACCCTAGGCTTGAGTTGCTGTGTCACTATCCAAGCAATCAGCAAGATATAAATCAGCCTAAGAATGAGCGATAATATGTACATAAACATTGCATTTTGTTCCATGTAATTCTAAACAACTTGTTTTATTTCGTTGATTTGCATGAATGCCACCAGAAGGCCTTGAAATTTTTAAAGATATTTTTAATGTACAGACTGTCAAGAAGTATTGGTATTTTGTGGCGAATCTCCAATTTATTACACCGAAAATACAATCAACTGACCTTTAGAATATCCGTCTTGCCTCCTACTGTACATTTTGTCCCTAAGTGCAATAACAAAAGGTCTAACCCAAGCTTAGGGACGAATAGAAGTGGTCACGCCCTTATTTGGCAATTGTATTGCCTGGATTTTAGAAAATACGCAAAGAAAAACGGTGACTGAGCCCTTTTTTTTTTTTTTTTTTGCTTCCTACTTCTGTATCGTTCATTCATTTTTCCTGACCTTGTTCTTTCAGACAAGGAAATTGAAGCGAAGTGGTAATTGTATACCCCGGCATCGCCTAAGATCATTACCGAGTTCAGAAACAATATTCCTTTTTAAAATTATTTATTGTAGTCAACTTTGTTTTGTTTTGTTATTCCTGTTGTGTGTATTTCGTACTTTAAAATCACACCGCGTTTGGGAACTGGAACATGTCCAAGCTTTGTTTTTCTGTGCCTGTTTTGTTCCTTTCTTTCAGTAATTTTCTCGAAATTATAGTTTAAAAGCTGTCACGAGAAGGGCATTAGCCTTTAGACCGCTTGCAATGCAGTAGGGTAGTCTCTTTAGCAGAATTCATTATGAATAGAGAATTTTTTTTTCTCTTGAACAGTTTTGTTCAGTTTGTTTTCTTACTTCGGGCGCTTGCGCTCGTATTCGGTTCAATACGAGCGTTGTTTTTGTTTTAGGGAATCTGACGATGCTGTTAATTAAGTTTAATAAGTTATTGCTGAAATTAAAATTGAATTCCGGTCATTAAGCTTGTTACCATTCTTTATTGCGTCAGGCACGAGGTGCAGTGTAGTTTACTAAATGCGTTCGGTTTATCTAAGAACGCTGGCATTTCCTTGGTGAAGAAGTGTGGCCAAGTTTCTCGGGAGAGAAATGCATGATGCCATCGCCCCTCGAGTTTTATTTCCTCAAATGACGCAATCGACACTGTAATATGAATATACTTTACGGATATGATATATTAACGACTCTTAGCCTTAACCACATTGGTATATATACTAAAAGTCATTTTAGAGTTGACTACATGTTAGTAGAAGACAAAAATGCTTATTTAAATTAATTTATATTAAAAATCGCTCTTTTCAAGAGAACTGTTCAAGAAAAAAAAACTTTTTTTTTTTTTTTTTTCACATGAAGGAAGGAATATGATTTTCAGTGTGTCCTTTTAATATATATAAATCCGGCAATGCAATAATTGGCGGATTTCTGTTCTTTCGATTTTAATGAAATTTGTGAAGGCTCAAAAAATCGGTCTAAAAGAGCGAAATATAATATTTCATGAAAATCATTTACAGGGCATCAAGTTATTGCATGCGCACTGACTGACAGACGAACAGGGAAATAATTACAGCCAGATTTCTATTGGTCCGATCTTAATTAAATTTGAAATGGCTCGACAATTCTTTATAAAGTCCAAATATAAAATTGCAAGGAAGTCCATCCGCTAGAAGTTGAGTTATTAAATGCAGATGGACGAACGAATGGATATGGTGAAGACAGTATGCGCACTTCACATACACTGAGTGATCACTGAATTATGACCATCCCTATAAAAACTGAATGCGACTCGTTAACCACGTGAGGTACGAGAGTGCGCAGTTAGTCGACCTCCGTAACATAGATAACGTGTCAGTGGTTCAGTAAGTAGTAAAATTCCGGCGTGATGGATAAATGGAAGGATTTATCGAACTTTGATGAAGGACAGATTGTGGGAGCTCGACGAGCTGGTGCCTCGATTTCCCAAACGGCTGAACTGGTGGGGTGTTCGAGAGCCGTTAAAGTGTACCAGGACTGGCGTCAAAATGTTCAAACAACAACCCGACGGCAAAACTGCAAAGGTAAATAAAAGTTTGATGCTAGAGGTGAGCGCCGGGTCGGAAGACTCCTACAGGCGAATAGGCGCAGCACTGTTGAAGAGTTGACTACCCAATACAACATAGGCTAACCTGGAACAATATCTGGCATGACCATGCATCGCACGCTCGCACATATGGGCTATACCAGCAAATGACCCCTACGGCATCCTCTCCTAACCAAGCTTCATCGGCGTAAAAGACTCGCCTGGTGCAAAGAGCATGCAAGTTGGACGTTAGAAGAAAGGAAGGTGTGCTGGTCGGATGAGTCGCGTTATTTACTCCACACCGTGGATGGTCGTGTACGGATTTTGCGTCAATAACATGAGGCTCATCATGCTTGGTATCAAAAGGGTAGGCTGGTGGAGGCGTTTGTATTGTGTTGGGCATATTTCACTGGCAAAAACGTGGACCCCTCGCGCATGTCGAACAACGTATCAGTGGTCTCCGCTATCGTCAACTGCTTGCTGACTGCGTCTACCCTGCTATGTTACACTTTTTCCCGAATGGCGACGATGTCTTCCAAGATGACAATGCGCCGAGTCATCGGGCACTTGATGTGCAGGAATGGTTTGAGGAACACAGTTCTGACTTCCAGCATATCGATTGACCTCCGAACTCCACCGATATCAATCCCATAAAGCACTTGTGGGACACTATGGAAAGTTATATCAGGCGTCTGGATACACCGATCACCTCCATACCTGCATTGCTAGCCGCATTACACACAGCTTGGTTGGTCCGACATCTTGTTGAATCAATGCCATGTCGGATAGCTGCTGTACTGAGAGCAAAAGGAGGACCTACGAAGTATTATGTAGGTGGTCATAATTCAGGGATCACTCAGTGTATATGCTATCGTGCCTAAAAATGGTACGAAAACCCCACGTATCTAAAACATTTTCACGTATCTTTACTCCAACCCTTAACGGATATAAATAATAAAATAGATGTAAAAATAGGCTGTTATTACTGAGTCTTTGTTGTTCCAGATACAATTGTAAGAAGTCAACTGGATTATATTCATCACAAGGGAAATTATTTTTGAGCCACCCCAAAGGAGGCTCTATTACGCTGTTTTTAAGTTGTGGACAGTATCCAAGCTGATAATTGGCGTATTCACAGACTGTTCAACTATGAAAGAAATCGCATTCCTAATTATTCTGGAAAAACAGTTGATGCGTCTTTTCCATTTGAAAGCAACTAAAGTGCTACGTAATCAATCATATTCTACAGTAGTAATCGGCCATCAGTTTAGATCGCGAGCGAATTCATAATTTTGAATTAAATTAAAAAATGCAATGTGTTTATAAAAATTGAATTTGGCAATTATATTTCGTATTTTTTTTAAGGCAAAAACTGGTCTAAATAAAGTACTGATTAAGTTGTACTTTTTCAGTAGTTATCAACACATGCGCGTGATATATGGTTTCCGTATATCACGCGCACGTGTGATTTTAAGTCGAGCACGTGACATTGTTCAATTGTCAGGCTGTTTCGTGTTAAACTATTGTAAATACAATTTCTTATATATATATATATATATATATATATATATATATATATATATATATATATATATATATTTGTGAAAATAATGTACAAGTATGAGAGATTTTTTTTATAGCAAAAAATATATATATATATATTAATCCTCTCACAGTTTTGCAACTTTATCTTTTCACAAACTGAAATTTTTCAATTCTGCTAATATCTCTTTCTGATCAGCTTTAGGGAAAGAAACTACTTCACATTATTGACCTCAATATTTCTACAGAAGCAGTTTTTTGAAAGGCATTAATAAAACAGCCATAAATGTTTATGATGAACATAACAGTATCCTATTATGCATAAAAGGTAGCATATCCATATACTGTAACCGTTTCTACTGCTGTTATTTTATTATTATTATTATTTTTTTATTTTTTTATTTTTTTTTGATAGTTTCCTTGCATGGATTCTCCCATTTCTTTACATTGTGATTTGCACCCAGATTTTACGCTGCGTCTTGATTTAGTATACTTTTTACTCTACTTTTTTCACTTTCTCTGCATTTCTCCTATATATTTAAACCACAACGCATGCCTTCAGGTTTAGAAAATACCGATAAGTGGTTGGCTTACTCGCCTCTCAAAGAAGGGAAGTCTTCAGCACGTTTTTACCTATCGAAAATGGGGTGATCTCCCTTTCTACTTCCTGGAGAAGCTCCGACGATTCGCACGGGTTTGAGTGGCAACAGAACCCAGGTGTCTACATGCTCAATTTTTACACTGTCTTTTTTTATCTCAGTGAATAGAAGCCTTACGATTACGCCTTGAATCGAATAACTCTGTGTACAGAGCTGAAAGAAGCCCAAAATTTTCTAAAATTATAGAATGAAAGTGAACTGCGTTCTTTTCGGTAATACAAGTTTGCCTCCACAATAAACTAGCAATACCTGTATGAAATGTACAAAGGGGTCGAATGATATTAGGAAAGCGCAGTGAATAGATTTTTAGTTGTTTTTGACGCTAAGAATGAAATTAGAAAGGGAAGGAACTTTTCATTCATTGAAAATTGCGCGTTTTCTGGAATTACCTTTGAAGGATCTAGTCCCACCGCTGCTTTGATCGTCATTCGATGTATAGAAATATTTCATTGAGAAGTCCAAGACCTCGGAAGATGTTTTTCATCAATGTTGGAACATGCTTCATATCAGTACGTTGTGAACCACCGAAGTAGTTTTGGTTATATATATCGTGAAAACCTTCACAACGAGTTGCCCCGATACTGCACTCCCAGGAATAAGTTTCAATGATGGAGAAAGTTAATGTTACTTATTCTCGCCAGATACCATCACCCTGGCGGCACCGTTTGTAAATGTGTATGGGATAATAAACTCTGTTATCCAAATATCTGTCCCTATTAGACCTAGAACAACAAAAAGGCAGAGGAAAGTGATAGTAGGAGAGAAAGAAGAAGAAATGCCGTCAAAAGGGAAAGGGGCAGTTTCTCCTCAAACTTCGCGCTCATTCAACGAGTTCACTCGTAAATCCCTCTAATAGGCTTCCCTAGAAGGGAAGACTGTTGTTACCTATTTTCGGTAACGAAGGGTAACATCAGGCTCCTCCAGACAACCAAAATGATGCCATTTCACCTGTTTCAATGGTTCACTACGTACTAATATGATGCAATGGCACTAACTTGTCCGTTAGGTGAATCTTGGCGTAGTTTGAAGCTTTAGCCCAAAAGATTGTGTTAGAACACGCACAATAAGCAATTCAAAATTATAATGATGTAGATGCAATTCAATAACACTGGAATAAACACCATTCCTTTACCTTTTAATGAATCTTATAGGCTTCTGGAAAATGTTTAAGCTGTCTTTCCCAATGTTGAGTTGAACATCGATCGCTGGAGCAGGCGTTCTCTGCAGAATGATCCCACGAATTTCCATTGGTGTGAAAAGGCAACCAGGTCTTTAGAACGGACGTAATTTATATACATAAGTACATTGGCATACAACATAGGCACTTTTTTTTTTGTTTTGTTGGGATAGTTCAATTTTACACTTTAGTAATATCTTTACTAGTCGAGAGATTCTACAGTAGTTGTCTCAAAATCTTATTCACAGTAATTTCCTTAAATATGAGAAACGTCTTCGGTGCGAAGATTTAGATTTAAAAATTTAATCTTAGTGTTTGTCATATTTTTTAACGTTGCACACCACATTTTTATAGGCACAAAACAACAGTGACCAGTAATACCCCGTTGAAAGCAGATTCGCTATTATGCCCTTTAGGTGAATTTGAAGGACTCGCGCAAATCTTCAGCTTGGTTAGTTCTATTATGCTCGGTCTAAATCAAGTTTATTCGTAATTTTTAAGAACAATTTAAAATTATCTATTCTCATAATATTGAGGAAAATGACAGAAGCATGCAAAACAACAAAATCCTAGACAACGCCTGGTGACTAGAATGTAATCTAGGCCTTTCAGCACGATGTGTGAGAGAACAGCGATGATAAGGAGTAATATATAAAATGCAAATGAGCTTAGAGAATAAGTTGTATTCTCTGATGATAATGAACCTTTCGCAGATTCGTTTTTGCATAAATGCAGCTTTTAACGTTTTCTAACTCGGTAAAAATATTCGATTAGTTTGATTTTATTTCATTAATTTGGTTAGCCCAAATTAATTTCATTAATATATGCTATATTCATAAATTATTTCATTAATATTCATTCTAAATAAATTATGTCTGATTTTAAAGATATTTTTTGTTACAATTATTCTTTACCATAGGAATTTCTAAAAGAAAGAAATAGCTACATATCTCTAGAGATAAAATGTCTTAAACGTATTATGGTAGCTAGCCATATAAGCAGGTTATGTCGAGTTGATCCAATAACCATTGCAAAACTGCTGTTGAAAAACAAACGATTCCTGATTCGAAAATTTTCACTTTGGAAATTGTCCAAATAGCGTATATAAACTGAATAGAGCCGAGATATACTGAAAGTTCACTCCCAACAGTACCTTCTGTGGTGGCAATATTTGAAGAACACACATACATTTATAGAGTAGATATACGTTCCCTAATTTAAGTGAGAACAATTTATCACTCTGTCAATCAGTTTGGCTGAATACCGTGTTTAGAAACTCCGAATTGATTGATGGTTTTAGTAGCTACAAGGAAATAGCTTCTCTATAACTTATGTGTTTTATCTGACATGGTAACAGGCAATAGCAGTGGCTTTCCAAAGGCTTCTCCCTATATGATGCGGAGTTTTCGGGTTTCACCAGGGGAAATAAATATCTTTCGTCCAGACATTAAAAACGAGCTGATTTTACACTCTTCCAGTTCCAACTGTTATCAATATAAGATTGCCATAAAAAATAAAACAGAAATTCGTTTTATTATCCTCTTTATATTTATGTCATATGATAAGGGAACCAATATCCGGAGATAAATAGTGTTAACGCTAAAAGAAGTACTCACAGCGAGGGAGGACACTTCAGAATTTTTAGATTTATTGAAGAAAAATGCAAAAACACGCAAAACAAAAATAACATAAAATAAGTATTTTCAGTAGTCCACTTATTGAATATTTTAAGCGGACAAATTTAAAATCTGTATATATATGAAGGAGTTTAATAAAGAATTTTAAAAGAAATTGATAATTGTTGGTAGAAAGAGAAAATATATGCTTTAAGGAAAATTGACAAATAGAAAAACAGAGCGCTTCGACCACTCAGGTAGTAATGGAAGATAATGGAGAAATAGTGATTGAAAGTAACGAGTGAAGGGGACAACGCAATGACCAGCTTACTTGGCTGAAGATTCTTAAAGTTTTGTTTTGAATGATTCACTTCAAAATCATTAATCCAGTATTTCAATTAATTATTTCATAAATAAATAAATAATCATTTATTTCCAAAAGAGAGATATACTCTATCATAATTTGGACGCCATACATATCACTTCCACCTTTAAGTTCCTGTAAGACCACATGCAGATCGCCTGTAAATTCGACATATTATCATATCTTGATTTCATCCTCCTCCTACCTGTTCATCTACCACAGCAAATAAAATCTAAAGTATTTTTTCAATCAAATATTTAAAGCTGGAAATCGCGCTGAAACGTCTCACAGATTGTAACTTCCCACTGGATGTGGACCTTGGCGATTGGCTGATGACCGCAGACATACGTCACTGTCAGAAAAATCAGAAAAGTGATGATCAATTCCATAACTTCTTGTTTAATGGTAACATCACTCGTTTTTCGTAGTAGCAGAAAGAGACTGAGGGAAAAGGGAAAAATAACCAAGTAGGTATAATCATCTATAAAAGGTAAAGAGCTCTATTTCTTAATGGAAAAAAGAATGGCTCACATTAAACCTATTCTTAAGATAACGCGACACCCGGAAAGAAAAACACACATGTTTGCTCAGAAACATTCTGTAATGGAAGGGAAGACTTCATGGAATGAAGAAGATTGCCCTCTAAGCAGCCCATTGCTCAACTTTATCACTCCATCTCTCCAAGTGTAGTGCCAGAACACCAGGATTCACGGATCTCACCATCTCCAAAGGCCAATTCATCAAGATGATAAAGAGACTACCTCTTAAAGTCAGTAGTACGTCCAGACGGATTTCAACACTTCATCTACATGGTGGATATCCTAGTGCATATTGGCAGGACAGTTTGTTTGTTATTTGGTTTTTAGGAGCATTAGCAACTAAGGCCATATTACTCCGGGATATGCGGTGGTCATTCCCTGACCTTTCCGCATCCTCCGTATTTGGTGGTGACGGGCTCGAACCCCGGTCTAATCAAGAAACGTATGCTACGCACTGCTACTCCTTCCCACCTGGCTACGGAGGCGCCTGGCAGGACAGATGGACGACATCCACTAAGGGAGCAATTACCAAGAAATACATCCCTGAAGTAACGTTCACGTTCCGAAGAGCTCTAAGCTGGTTTTCCCCTGGCCTGTACATAGCGTACCTCCTCACAGGCCATGGGTCGATACAAGAAAAATTAACGTCTCTGAGCATCACAGATGATGCATGCTGCTTCTGTGGCACTGACGAATCTTGGCACGATATAATGTATGACTGTCCTAACAATGAAGACTTGAGATCTATTCTGATCACGAAGATTATTAATTTGCCAAAGGACCAAGAATATATACTAATTCATACCCATGATAATAATAAATACTTCACTTCTTTTGCACAGGATGTCTTCAACAGACTAAGAACATTAAGGAGCCTAAACACCAAGACCAATAACTTGAGACAGATTCTGAGCACCCCTTTCCAGTAGCATCAACCGCCAATCTCTTCGAAGTTCAGTTGAACTAAAATTCACTTCCTTTATCCAAGTTTCATCGGGCTGATATCTGCAACTGAATCTGCAGGCAAGATCTATCAGAACCTCCCACTCAAGACTCCAAACCCAGACACTGGAGACACCAGTAGCTTTTCTGCCACGAGCCACATTGGCAATCAAACCGAGCACTCTAGCCTGGTTTTCCTTTACTCCCCTCCCTGGCGGGGGGAGAAGATTGATTCTTGTCTCCCCCTCTTCCACCCCCTTCTTCCGCCTGGTGAGGCATGGATCTGCCTCACTGAATTTCTGGGGTCGCCTTCTCTATACCTCTATCTTTTCCCCCCAGTCTTCTGTCTCTCCCTACTCTGTCTAACTCGCAGTGTACACCCAACACAACTTATCAATTAATAACGTCCAAATTGAAACCATGCTTACATAAACCTCCCTTGGCCTTTTATATTCTAGCGTTAATCCCCCACTTTATTTAATATATATATATATATATATATTATTATTTTTTTTTTTTCACATAGGCCCTTGCTACTGAAATCTTTGGAAACTAGGTGGCAGGGTCTGCCAAGTACAAAAAATCGACTGGGTACCTAACCTGCCCTCCCGGGGCCACGTGCTGTGACGGTGAGTCCAAACGGCTAAACGGTCAGAAGAACAACAGTATACAACACTACATATCCGTCCACTCCCCACACTTTTTAAATCTCTGGCCTTCACAGAGTTCTGTGCTACATAAACAGAGCACACATCGCGGAGATGGGGGGGGGGGGGTGGCCCTGGTGCCGTCAGACAACTAACACACTTTGCATATCTTTAGTTCAATCTCCCAGAAACATTCCGCCAGCGTTAACAATGTTGTTTCAACCATAGACTTCACCGCTTTCAAGTTATAATTAAAGGTGTAGAACGTAGTTTTCGGTACACCTTTAATTGGGCCAAGGTCTCCGATCCATTTCGAATCCGGCACTAAATCCGAAACGAAAATTAAGGATTGCACCATTTAACATCATCCTGTTTACAGGCGATTACTTACATGTAATATACACGATTCAAAGGTTGTATATTTATATATAAAATTTTTCTCTTTTTGTTTTTGAATCCTAAGTAGTTTTAAATAATAATAATAATAAATAGCCTTTATATGGCCTGCTCAACAGTTAAACCGGCAAGCGGCCTTCAATTGAAAGTAACGATCAAAAACCGGTGGGTTGGCAACCATAATTTCAACGTAGGCTGCTCGCATTTCAGAAATTGCATCTGCCTGCACTAAGCAACATGTTGCTGTGGTGCGGTAGGTGTGTGGTGTGGATGAGCAACAATTTTTAGCGATTGTTTCGCGACTCTTTAGAAACAGTCTATCAGCAGTTGAAAAACAAAATCGTTCGGATGTTGTTAGATAATATTTACGCAACAGTGCATCCAGTTGTGGATCTAAGGTCCGTTTGATCTTGCAACTTGACCCATGGTCAAGTGTTAATAACTTCCATTATAAACGCCCTCCTTTTTTTCATACCGTTGACGATGCCCGGTTCGCCTTCCGTATATAGAAAGTAGGCTAGAATGCACACAGTTTGCAGATCTTAATACTGATAGCCTTAGTTGCCTAGATCTTAAAGCCCAATCGAACAAAATCTTCCTTGTACGAGTATATTTGAGGGATTTGTCATACAAAATAAAAACAGAGCATTTCAGCTTTATTATCACAGATTCTTAAAATCGACAGCAACTGGCAATTTGAAAGAAATACATCGAGGTCCAAGAGAGAGCGAGAATATTAGCATATTATCTCTCTCTGCTGCCACACAGGATTCTCTCTCTCTCTCTCTAGTTTCAGCAGTAGATTGGAAAATCACTTTTATAATGAACCCGCCAAGGGAAGGCGCCTATTATTCTTGCAGAACACCCCGATCGTCCTCTTATTCGCCCGGCTTAAAAATAAGAATCAGGTGAGAAAGCAACGTAGCAAAATACATAAAAATAATAAAAAGCGCTAAAGGAAAAGAAAATCACAGATGGAGAGAATGGAAAAATGCGAGAGAAAGAGTAATACGAGTCACAAGAGTAGCACCCAGTGTCAGCATTTCCAGTGAAGAGCCCGCCGCGTGCTATTGAAAAGATCAATAGTAAACATACTGTTGTCTTGCCTTAGTCGGGTACTTTCTTTTGATCGTAAATCTCATTGCGTTAAAGAAAACTTGTAATCCCCCCCCGCTTCCTACGTTTCTTTACTACCCCTGCACGAGCGGCAGAAAGCAAAAATGGATATTTCTTAAATCAAGAAGGTAATTCATTCGGACGAAACTGAATTATTCAAAGCTTTTCATATCAGATTTCGACATCTGTAACAAACGAATATTGGAAAAGTAATTTTCTCCCATCGTACATATAACGTGGTCGGTTATTTTGTAAGAAAATTATCGGACTTTGCTAATGTACTTGCATTTGATAACGAACTAACTATCAGAATCAGGAGAGAGACGTGTCTTTTATTATTTGTTAAGAGAAATACCCACATATGCGTTTCGTACTGATATCATTAGAGTGTTCTATTAATGTCGCGCTATTAATCATTGTTATTATGGTATGGTTTGTCAAAAGCATTTATCGATGCTAACAAATTAAACAGCATTCTCTTTTATGCCTCCATCTGCTTACTCTCTGGACTAACTTAATTGTAATCATCTTACTTATTTTTGCATTTCATTTGCTGCTTATCAGAGTTCATGCTACCTAGGCCTTTCTAGTTCAGAACCAGTTTAACTGATATCCGTGAAACAGAACAGTAACCTTAGCTATTTTGAGTTCGTTCTTCATCTTTTTCCCTCAATTTATTGAGATAAATTATAAGAAACACGTGGATTTAAAGATCTGCAAAACTTCTTTCCGATTTGCCCAACACCGTGAAATTTACAAGTAATATGCAGTCCGAAGATATTCCACATTAATCTTGAGGGCCCTTAGGAGTGGATTGAAGAATACTGTAAGATAATCGCGCTGTAGAAAATCGAGGAACACTTTACGGCTGAAAACCATTGATAGCCTTTGAGTTTTAGACCCAATATTTTTTGAATTTGTTGCACGATTGATATTTATATGAAAGCAATTTCCATGGATGGTTCAATTTGTTGGCATATGGTGCGCTTTGCCTGCGCTTCCTGCACACGTGAACTGAATTTTCCGACTCAGTATTCATACGAATAGGACTTTAAAATACGAAAATGAGAACAGGGAATACCGCGGTTCTCCATCTCAAGATTAAATGTAAAACCTCTATTTATATTTAAGCGTTTAAAGTGTTCCCACGTAGTATATTATTTAAGTGAGATATGGAAATCTGGAGCCGAGTACTGTACAGCGGCCTTCCTGGATTGAAACTAAAAATTCTACTTTTTATATTGCATCATTTATGTAAACAGGTGGAGGATAAAATTCATATTCAGGAGGACTACGAGTGTGATAATGCTTACGGTTAGTTGTGGCAAGATCGCATTGGGTGGTTTTACAGTGACAATTGCATCACATCTGGCGTTAATTTTCAAAGTATTTATAAGTGAACAACCCATAAGATTTTTATTAATGATAGTAAAAAAATAAATAAATAAATTACGAATTTGTAGAAGGCTTGATCACCTCATTGAAACCATTATTCCCCAGCTGATAAGATCGTAAAGTTATATGGCCAGAACTTGATTTCCATCGAGGGGAGAGGAAGCTGTTTAGGCTTTTTCTCACCGTGGCCGAGTTAGTCAGTCTAAGACGAGTCTGGTTGCAGTAATAGGATTTTAGGCGCATCAGCGACTAAAGCCATATTGCTCTGTGTATATTGTCTGTAAATTTCGTGTGCTCTGTGGTTAATTTTCTGTTTCCAGGACGAAAAATCAGAGTTTCTAGAAGCAAAAATCATGCTACCTCGCCTGAGACTGACTAACTCAGCCACGTTTCTGAAAAAGACCCATAAAAGTTCTTCACGTCATCGACGGGACTTGAAGTCAAGCCTTTTTCACCCGGTGTGGGGAAGATGGCGATTCTACCAACTACGCAGGCTTAGGCGAGGATTGCGTGGTTTAATTTACCGGAGACTCCTTTGTTTCATCAAGTTAAACAGGAAACTGAACCAAAACATGCACACTTTACAGACACAAATATACCGTTGCTTCATAAGCTTGAAGTTTAATCTAAAACAAACGCCATAAGTTTAACTTATTTCAATATATATTAGATTATATCTTCTTTATTCTATGAAATTGTTATGGTCAAAGTCGATAATCCTCAGTGATTTTTGTTGATAACAGCTGCTAATATTTCGATTTTAATGTCTATGGTCGGAATAGTACAGCACCTACATAATATATTGTTAGTCATTCGTTGGTTTAATTTAAATCATTCATTTATTGCTATATAGGTCCTTTGGTCAAAATTTGTTTATGTTTTAGCAATTAGTTGTGAACTGTTTATTAAAATATTCTTTTAATTAATGAAATGTTTCTGAAATTGAGGATAACTTCCCAATACTTTGTGGTTCTACATGCTTTCTGTACTCCGGAACAATCGCCCAATAGCACAAATAGGCTGTCTATTTGTGTATGTGTGGGCGCGAATGCGTACGCACACACACACACGCTGCTTATGGTTGCCTGCGAATTAGATCGCGTTATGTGCATGCCAATGATCACAACGCTATTTCAATACCGCAGCCGGCCCTATCTAAAAATAACGCTTACACAAAAGAATGAAACTTTTCAGTATTTTATAAATAATTCGGCAGTTCTTTATTTGTTTGTTTATAGCATTTACGGCGCAAGAGCAACGCAAGCCCTCGTGTGTAGCACGGTTGGTAGGATCGCTGTCTTCCCCCTTCCCATACCTGGTAGAAAAGACCTGTCTCGTCGATGACATGAGGAATTTTTATGGGCTTTTTTTAAAAAACTTGGCTGAGTTAGTCGGTTTCAGGCGAGGGTAGCGCGGTTTTTCTGCAGAATTATTTGCAATAAAAGTGGCTTTAGATAAAATAAACAAATACCATATCAAACAATCTCTGATATATACAGACTTCTTAAGTGCAATCCCTGCGATTCAATCTACCTTTTCTCCCTCTCATCCCGTTCTTAAAGAAATCCGGTCTAAATTATTTTACCATCAAACAGCCAACCACAAGGTTACCTTCTGCTGGATTCCTGGTAATGTCGGCATCCCAGGTAATGAACGTGCGGATGAGGATGCTAAACTCTGGATCTTACAGTCAACTGAAAGTTCCCCAGACTGACTACAAATCCATTATTAAAAAAAAAAACATGTTGGAAACAATGGTCTCACCTTTGGCAAACTCAAATCAATAATAAACTGTTGCAAATAAAAAAAAAATAAAAAAAAGAGCCACAACAGTGGACAAATAGTTGTAGAAGAAGCAGGCGACAAGAAGTGATTCTGGCAAGGCTCCGTATCCATCATTCACATCCAACTAGTCTGTATTTGCTTTTGGGAGAGACGACTCCTCAGTGTTTCTTTTGCCAGGCGCACCTAACAATAAGATATATTCTCAGTGAACGTCCCCAACTTTCATCTGTCCGAAAAACCAGCTTTAGCTCCCTCTCCAATTTGCAGGATCCCTTAACCTTATCACATATTCTAGGGAATGAAGCAAATTTCGAGGATCTGTTTAAGTATTTAAAACGCATAAATTTGTTGCATAATAGTATCTAATCATAATAATGTGAAATCAGTAATACCTAAACCACGAACAGGCACAATATGGCCCAAGAGGCCCTTGTGCCAAAACCCTCACATACAATAACAGCACCCCTCTACTGATTTGGACAAACCTATCGTATACATCTCGTGTGTATGCCTCACAGTCGCTGTGCTATGATTATCCAGCTTTGCGTGGTATGCTGCCCCTATACATATTAATCAGACTCCCTGCATGATGTGCAGGGAGTTTGATAAATACAAACTGATTTCGCCCCCTGCTTTTCATAAGATTTTCTATAAACGCTGAACACGAAAAACAGCTTTCTTCCTAAGTGTACAATCTTTAAGTTAAATTAGTTATGGGAGATTTTAGTGCCCTATTTCTTTCCATTTTTGTTTATTCGTCTTGTTGAATAATCTGAATAGCACTATATTTTTCGTTATTTTAAGATGCCGCAACCCTTCACATCGATTTCTAAATTTATCAACACGAGTGTGTTGATAAATTTAGAAATCGATGTGAGGATGAAGTTAATACGAGTATACAGATGTATTTGTTTGCTCGGTTTTCAGGTATAAACTACTTCCTCAAATATATACCCCGTGGCTAATAAGAAGAAAACTTGCGCATCTAAACAGCCATAGTTTTGTGAGGTGGATGATGGAGAACAGGGATGCAGCGGGATGATGGACAGCACAAAGTTGAAATACGCGAATGCAGAGAGCGCCAACGTTCTGCAATAACAACAGTAATTGATACAGTGAAAGAAACATCCCAAATTTTTGTTTCTCTTCTTTAACGCAATTTCGAAATGCATCAGCGTGATGTGTGTGACACGCAGTCTGCCCGCGGCATCAAATTATCACGTCACAGCGCTAAAAAGTGTACTATAATAAATTAATCGTAATATGGGAAGTAAAAAGTCTGTGAAACGATTCCGAATTTGCTTTTATTTCTTGACACGAGACGCGTTCTTCACGATACCTTCAAAAGTCTCGTCGGTTCCCCATACGTCTTCTCCGAGGAGATAAATCGATCCATCGGCTGCCATGACAAGTTTCTCTCCTCCCGGCAGAGAAGAAGAAGGAACTTAGAATGGATTTTGTTTCTTTTTTTTTTTTCTCTTCTTCTTTCACCCTTAATATTGCGGGCTGATGTCATTGGTGCAACCGTTTATCTAAAAGACAGAAAATACTTCCTGGCCAGTTCCACTAGAGAAGTGATCACCAGCAATCGTGCGTATATGTATGCAAATTTCTGGTTTAAACCTTATTTCCACTCTTAATCAGAATTACTGGCAAACTATTATTTGGAAGTTGCCTGTATTACAAGAACTGACACCGGGTTACCTGGAGCAACGTACCCATGTTGAATTCCCACTTTAAATGGTCGTAATTAGTAGCGTGATTTAATCCTAAAACTAAGAAAAGTGAGCAGATCTTAGGACAGTGTGGTTAGACGTAATGCATTCTCGTATCAATTGGAAGAATTCTCTTGAATCTCTTCTGTTCAGTAGAGTTTAGTTTCAAGGGACTATACCTGCGCTGTAATCTGTTATTAACACGTCAAGTCCAATTTTATTGACCCAAATTTTACTCTAAGAAACGCAAAAAATGGTATGCAGAATCATAAAGGTTTTATTTATGCCATCTTCGGACTGCCTTTCTAGGGTTAGCTTTTAACTTATTAGACAACTGTATTATTCCAGAAATCAAATGATAAATGTAGAAAGGTCCAACCCGTTTGTGATTTAGTTTTCTTGTCATGTGTGGTAGCTTTTTCACCGTGTATTCCTTTACCATGCCGATCAATCCTTCGATTTTCAAAAAATAAATGTAGCTCGCGATGGAGACGCTCTCGTGCCAAGTGTGTATAACAAATGAAGATGGGAGCGCTTCACTTGTTTACCGTACGTATGTTTATGGCATGAACTCTATAAATCACCTTACTCCACCCTGTCTAGATGAGGGGGAGAGATTAAGCATGGCTTTGTCAAACCCGTCCGGCATTCTTTTGACTCTATAGGAGGAAGAGGGAACGAATATCACTTTTTTAAATTTATAACTCGCGCAGGATTTCTGACGGTTGTATGCATAAAGCAAGAAGCTGGACTATTTTCGATTAAATGATTAACGCCTAGCTTGAAGAGGACTTTGAAACTTCGCAGAAGACAAACCATTTGCAAGCATTGATTGTTCCATTTTGTGAAGACGAAAGAAATATGAATGATATCACTGCATAGCTTCATAAATGGACAGCTCTCTTAGTTTCTTTCATCTTTCCTGTGCTTTTACGCCAGCACTGGAAGAAATAGAATCGCGAATGCATTCGTATTTGCACTCATTTAATTCTCGGTGTTCATCCGAGGTGTGCCAACAAAGTTCCCTAACCGGTGCAATGAAAAGAAACCAAAATGAAGGGACTCAAAAATGGTTTTATTTTTAGTTAAATTAATTACTACCTGATTGAATACACTTATTACACCGCTCTTTGAAGTTCCTGAAAAGAGTCAGCGAAGACCTCCAAAGAGATTTTGTTCAGTTTGGCGGTTACATTATCCCTTAACTCTTCAACATCCTGAAATATCTTTCCTTTGAGGCAATTTTCCTGGGAAAAATGAAAGTCCGTTTATATTTCAGTTGTACAGTGCCATGTATCGTCAGGAATGTCTTCACAAGTGCCGAATGGGTAGGGGCATTGTCGTGCAAAAACGAACCAGCTGCGTTCCTCTCGAAATTGCAGCTCACCCGGAAATGCGCTTCAATAGTCCTTGAAGCACTTGCACGTAGAATGTAGCATTGACTGTCTTCCCTTTGGATACAAATTCTTTGTGAATCACACCTGGTTTGTCGAAAAACATGATCAACGTCGTCCTGATCCTGGACTTCTATAAATGAAACTTTTTGGATCTTGGTGATGGTTTTTGAAGTGCACTGCATGATCTGACCCTTCTTCTCTGGATCGTACTAAAACACTCAACATCGCCGCTATTGACAATACAATGGAGGAAATTAAGATTGCTTGACAAGTCTGAATGTATTCTTCTCATGATGACTCTCCTCGTCCGTGAGATTGTGCGACACAAATTTTGCGCACACACACCCACATAAGAATGTATGCTTTGATGTCATATTAAAACATCATATATACTGATATTTATTTTTACGTTGATTGTTACATGAAAATTTAAAAAGAATATTAGTGAAACGAAAGAAACAATCTGCTTTAAAATATCTGTATATCCTTCGAAGAGACATTACCAAACATCGGTTGAAGCTACTGCATAAGCAGTTCAAGAAACGAGGAGCATGGGTCAGTCGGCGATAATGGTATAGTTTCATGTACCAACTTTACGAATCGAATCCATAAGAACTACAGGTGATCAGTCAGTAGGTCACAGTTTCCTGGAAGAGTTCGTGGATATTTTTAAGTGAGATAGGTTTAACCAGTCTCAGATGGAACTTGCAGGTTATCCTCTCCCAGAGAGATTTTCAGTTAATACCTTTACTGATTATTGAAATTACTTTTGCCTCAATTCTGTCTAAAAGTACAAAAATAAATAAATAAATATAGTTGTTACTCGAAGTCCGTTGTCAGAGTGATTTTGACCGGCTCAGTTAAAAATCTGAACATCTACTTGACTTCTAGAGTGAATCCACCACGCTCATGTAGGACATTTATGGACTGAAATCTGAACTTTGGAAGCTCATTTTCATTTCCTGACTGCGGTAAAAGAGGATAATTAACAATCTTGTGTTCTTTCTCTGTTTTCGCACTTATCTGATTACGTTCACTCATAGGTGGTGAATGAACTTTACTGCAATGTTGACTATTATTGGAAATATTTCATTTCAATTTTGGAAACAGCTAACACGTTTTCCGATTACACTAACGATCAACTTGGCACTGTTGTTATTATGAATTGCATTCCCAAGTTTCAAGATTACTGAAGTGTGGTGAAGTATGTTTATTAATGATTTAAAGGAGACAGGATATATTGAATGGCTATTAGTATAACTGCACATAACGAGCGATACTCACTTTTCAAGTAAACAGTGGTAACAAAATTTGCATGACAGGTAGTTAGAATTAGCCGTCATGGAAATTAATTGAATTTGTTCCGTTGGTATCAAGTTTAGCACATTTTCCTTCTGATTCAGGATTGCATGGCCGTGTATGACTAGGGCAGAAACCTCTTGACGACTTCTTGATTGAAATGAGGTCATCAGCGGTTTCGATTAAAATTAGGGTTACTCCTCCGTTGGCTGGATAACGAGAGCAGAGTCTTCATACTTGACGTATCCCCCCTACGAATTTCAAGATTATTCATCAAACAGAAAAAAGGAGACAAACCTTTCTTAAATAGAAAGGTTTCACTTCTGTAAATTGCAGTGTCTGGAGACTAGGCACCTGCAGAGAGGTCTGATAGAGGTGTTTAAAGGCTTGAAATGGATTGAGTAAGCTCAATGTTAATGTAATTCTTCCTCTTGCTGAGGCTACACGCATGAGGGGGCATAAAAGTTGAGGAATGATGGTTGGCAGATAAATGTGCGGAAATTTGCCTTCATCCAGCAGGTGGTTGATTGTTGGATCCGGCTTCCATCTGTTGTGGAAGTGGATGGGTTTACTTTGAATGATTTATACTAAATCATTCAAAGAAAGATTTGGGGAATGGAAGTTAATGTGATAATAAAGGTCACATGATTCATTATTACTGCATTCTTTGTGAGTGCAGCATTTGTAATTGTTCGATCCAGTTTTCACAAATGTTTTCCACAAATAAAATGTACTCTCAGTTTTCTGCAGATATTTTTATTTTTATTTTTTGATTCCTCCAAAACAGCAACAAAAAAAAATTATTCACATATTCAATAAACAGGTGTCAGCATTTAGTAAATATACAAATAACGGCGAAATAAATAAAACAAACTTTAACGTAATTTATTTTAAGATATCAAAGCTTTTCATTTTTTTTTTCAATGACAAAAATGAAAGTTAATTTTAATAATATCGTAAAATGTTTAGCTTGTAATCTTAGCATGGCATCTAGTTTATCCAACTCAATATATGCTGGGGATATTATCTCAAGGAATTGGACCCGCTTTTCTGCTTCTTTGAAATTACATCTAATAAAATCTCGGTGGTTCAGATTTGAAAAAGTCACTCACAACAATATTATATTATTTTCGTATATTTTTAGTAAATTTTAAAACGGTATGCTGTATTACACGCGTATTTTGAAATGCTTGTAACTCGCACATATTCTCTATCCTTCATATATATATACTCACAAACTGATAAAGATCTGCCCCATACAGGAGGCCTCAGAGAACATTTCGTTGTGGTACACCTATTCTTAATATCTAGTTGTCTGGAGTGTGTTTCCACATGATTTGAAGGAGACTGGGTCTTAGGATTGCCTCTATGAAGCAAACTGCCGATAATGCTAAAATGTTCGAGAACGTGATGGACGCCTGCTGTTGAGAGCTTTTAGTAACTTAAATGTGCACGGGGTTAGTAGTTGATCTTTAAAGAACTAAAGTGTGCAAGTATATTTTGTCTGTAGGAGGACCACTGATCCACTTATCCTCACTAATAGGAAACTTAAGCATTCAAAATTTGCCCTCCCCAATAATTCATTATAATAATTTACTTATCCTTCTTAATTAATAGAAAAGCACTACGAGCAGGTATCGTCAACTTTTTTTTTTTAAATTGAGTATCAGTGTATAAAAATGTTAATGTTCGTGTACAGGTAACATAAACAAAATACTTCCACCTCCAATAAACGTTTTCCACTCTTACCATTTCGCAGTTGTACGTATCGCTTATAGTAGACTTACCATAGGTTCAAAAACCGACTACTTGTTCATTTAACTGTTATTTGATTGCTGTTTTTTTTAGCTAAATAGATTGCACTAAATATTACGTGTATTAAAGCTCTTCGATAGTCGCTATTCGTTACCGACACCGAAAACTAGGATAAGCATCGCTTGCATGAGAACATGTGGCGTGTTCCTTTAAGAGGAAATGTTTTAGCACCGAATGAGGTGATCGGTAGCACGAGAGAGTTTGGATACGCTCTCCCATTAATTTTCTTTGGGTACATAATTCAAAGAAACCGGCTGTAACGGACACCGCTGCACATCTTCGGCATTGCTTTGAGGAAAAAAAAAAAGATCTCAAGGATTTTTAGAACACTGAACACGTTTAAACACTTTTTTTTTCTTTTTTCGGAAAGCTTGCGACAGCTTCCATAACTGTGAAAATTCCAGAGGACCTCGGAAGAAGAAAAAAACCAATTTCAAGCATTCCAGCTTTAAGAGAATTAGGATAAGATGAAGATTGTGTGTAACGATCATTTCTGCGTTGTTGTTATCATAAATGGTTGTTTCAAAGTTCTTATGACAGCCGTTGTTCATACTCAGAAACCATTAAAGGAGCATTTGATGGTCCAATGAAAAATCTCTGCAGAACCGTCTTATGAAATATTCTGAAAGCAGTTACTGATAATTAAATTTTGGTTTTGTGAAGACAGTTTAGTTTTCGGTGGAATCCAATTATTTCTTGGTGCATCGAGGACAGAAGAAAAAAACTTTGCGAAAGTCCGAAAGCGAAATGAGTTTAATATACGCTGCAGCGGTAGGAATATTATTATTAACAGTTTAACATAATAGGTAACCATATTATACGCACATATTGCATTAATTAAAGCGGTTATCGAATATAAGTTTTTCAGAGACGTTTCCCTTGAGTTTTACATCTGAGCAACGATACGTAAGTCGAAAGCTCTTCACAAGCAACAAATATAATAAAACGAGTATATTAATAATTAAATAAGTTAATTTTTAATCACAAATACGGACTTAGGTAATTGGATCATCAAAACTTCAAGGTGCGCATTTCGATTTAAAAGTTTACGCCTTCAATTCATGTTTGAAACTGTAACTGAACGGTGCACTCTTCGTTCTAACGCAGAATATGTTAATTAAAGAAATAATAATAAATAATCCACAGGGCATTGAATCTTGAGTTGTTTTTTTTGCAGCTTCCGTGGTAGTATACCGACTGCTACGTGCCAATTTTTGGAAAAGTGTAGATTAATCTCGTGGCTGACATTTGGGAATTTAGTGACCTTTTCAGGCGTAGTAAATCGCTGTTAGACCAGTTTTTTTTCTGTTTATTCAAAAATTAATGTACAAAAGCGGTTAATTTAAAATGAATTTATTCATACATAATTTACCTCGAAAACCTTCAATGCTTCCCAATTCCCAGTAATTTTTGAATGTCGCTTAACTGTCTGCTGAAGCTGTCTGATGTGTTGGATCACGGCTGGACTCAACTCTTCTAAACACAAATCTCTGTCCACACATGTAATCCATGTGTGGACAGAGATTTATGTGGTCATGGATTACAACACGTCAAATTTCAACAACTATGGATGCTTCTGACGAATTTTCGGGCGCAATTTATTACGAATAAATGTTGAGTAGTAATCTCCAGTTACTGATCTTTCAAGTAGTACCTGATCAGGTGCAATATTGCCCTCATAATCTTAGGTCCTGCTGGCAACATTTTTTTCACCTTTGATCTTTGCCGGCGTCATTTAGAGAGGCGTGGCGAAGAGGGATGCTTCCACAGAGTTGATTGACTTTAGTTCTTCGTGTGTCCACATCTAACCAAGGGCAGCAATGGGTTTTAAAAACTCTTCACCTTCTTGTTAGTAATGTGGGAGTAACTGCGCTGGAATTTCGCTTTTGTAACGCCTCAGTTAAATTTTGTGAATAGATGGTTTCAGTATTCCAGATTCGTTCGCTATTTCTTCAGAGATCATTCGTCTGTTTTGTGGTGGTAATAATGATGTGTATTGTCCGTAGATGCTTTTCGTCCACCTGAGTTGCTCTTCTTTAACCCTAGTGTGACCTTGACGAAACCCTTGAGATCTTGTGCATTACTTTTGGAATAAGGAATAACTGTCGTAGGATTTTCTCAACGTGTTCTCATTCCACTAACAGGAAAACTCACCATAGTGCATTTATTTTACAAATCGAAACTAATTTTCATTCTGAATTGCCATGCTATATGTATTTCAGACGTTAAGTGAGCCACGAAGGATTAAATTTCTGTTGTGGAATAAGAAATGAAAGGTTAATATAAATCAATTTTTCCACCAGTTTGCTGTGGGCCATATGAAAAGAGACAGTGCTGTGATCCATGCCTGAATTAAACATCTTATTAGTGCAATGGCAGCCACTGAAATATCCGAAGGCACAATGCCATATAGCGATACTTTTTTTTTATTCTATTGATCGAGAAATGTGTGGAAGCGCGCATGCACAGGCATGCGCGTAAATGCCAATTAGACTGAGGAGCATTTATCAGCCAGCTGCCCAGTTATTTTTCTTTTATATTCTTTTATATTTATTTCACTTTTAATCTAGGCGTATGTTTTATTTGTATGATGGATATGCAAACAATATGAATAATGAACACCAATATTTACATTGCATATATTGTTAACGATGAAATTACATTACTGACAGAATAACAAACACTAACAATTCTGTATTTCCATATTTTTTTTTGCTGGAATATGAACAGTGTTAATAAGGCCTCACAGTTTATTTAATTTTATTGCAGTTTAATGTTTCAACCAAGTTTCTTGTTCGGAAATATTTTTTTCCAGTTTTCTTCTGCCTAATTCAAGGTAAGTTCAAGTTCCTTTTTAATGCGTGTTTTTAATAGCCAGGCGAGAAACGCGCTAATTAACAGTAGTTTTGTAAGACCATTTGAAGAAAGGCTGCACATTGGTAGTGAAATTCAGCGTAATTATATTTTAGCGGTACAGACAGAATGATAAGCGCAGACAATTTTAGGCACACGCGAAAATTGTTTCTTCTTGACTAACGGATAGGCGTTAGAGGCATGCGTGTAAAATTTCACTCTCGAGCGAGAGTTGGTGTTTTTCATCCCACCATGCACGCAATTTACAGATGCGATATACTGAATGCATGGTCTTGGTGCAAATTCTGAAGAACTCTGTCTAAAATTTTGCTGTCGTATTTCGGCTGCAGACAACCATTATTTTATAGTGTTCCGTTGAATTCCAGTTGAACAATGTGGAGTGCCAATTGTATTTTTCCTTACTATCGTTCCTTACTAGCTCTCTTAGAGAAAATTTCGCTAGACAGCGTATGAGGAAGGGATGCTAAACTAGCAAATGCGTAATCATTTTGAACTCTCCCCCTGACAGGAGGAACAGGAGGAGTAAAGGAGAAACAAGCTAATGCTTGGCTTCGAAGAAGACTGTTTAGTATCCCATTTAGTTTACAATGGGGAAATGTTTTAATGAAGACGATAAACAGCCATTTAAGCTTAATATATAGAAAATGTGATATATGCAATTCCATTTCGAATTAAAGCGCTCCCGTTTAAAATTTTTACAACGTTGTTAATGGTTTCAAAAGTCGTCACTGCTTTGAAATTGCAATTTATGGTGATTCCATTTGTGTCTTAAGCTTCTAAACTCTCGTGTTCGAGACATGAATACAAGATTACAGAGAAAGATTAGAGTTAGTCTAGGTCTCCAAGTGTTCTTTTCAAATGCGAATGAAAACGAAAACAAAGGAAGCACGCAGGCTAACTATGAATAGAAGACGGTGGATATTGATCTTATTGTGAGTAAACAGTGAGCTTTACTGCGCAATCGTAATAGTGTTAATAGAAAACATCGGTGAAAACTCAATAACAACAACAGAAACAGCTTCGGATGCTCAAATTTTTCTCTGCTGTAAATGTGAGAAAATTTTAGAACACTGAAACATAACACCGCGAAATACAATGGATGGTTAGAGTTGCAAGCCATGAATATTCAGAGAGAGTGGGAAAAGAAAATTTGTTTGCGTGCGCAATTAAGGTGCCTTCTTTTTTGTTTGTTTGTAATTCCTGGAAAACTGGTCTTAGCTAAATTTCTGTTATAATAGTGGGTCAGTACCAAAGTGAGAAATTAGCACTTCTTTATTTAAATTGCACTGTGCACGGCTCTTGTGCTTATGGAAACTCTTACACTGTCAAGTGGATGTTTGCCGGGTGCTCATGTTTTTCCGGTGTAATGTTTTATGCAACACAAAAGTGCATCGCGGTAGGGGAGGGGGCGCCAGAGTTCATTTTCCAAGAAAGAAAGGGCAGATGACGTGCTAACCATTCCTTATTTGTGTGCGCGCACGCAATTGATACACTCGCGGCTAACACGGTTTTGCCATCCTTCCACCCCTTGTGGAAACGGTCCGGATTCCAGTCCCATCTATAGCGGAGGAACTCTCATGGGTCTTTTTAATACCTGGTCCAGTTAAATAACTTCAGACATGACTTGCGTGGTTTTTCATGTTGCAAAACAGGACGCAATACACCGAGGACTCTCAACGTTATGTGCCTTGGAGCAAAACAAAACAAGAGCAGCAGCAGCATCATGCACACTGTCGCATGGGTTCTGAAAATAATGAAAATTTATTGGTTAGTAAGTTCCAGTTCACTTATACACGCCTTTCGTTCTATTTCTTTCTTTCTTTCTTTTTTTTAAATGAAATTTTGTCGGTGTAACAACAAAAAGTAGTTAATTGTATTGACATCGGAGTGACACTATATTCACGTCATTATAACTTGAAGGGTTCAGTCGTAATTCAGACTAATGTGAACAAATCATACCTCAGGACTTCATGTTTGGAGTGATATTTAAAAATCAATATAACTCCCATGATTGGAATTCCAGTTGAGCAGAACGGCACTTGAGAATCCTTTTGGCTGTCTTTGTGAGCTACAGCTAATACAAAAGGTAAAGGAATATTCTGTGGAATTATTCTCATAACTTTCTTTATCAGAAGGAAAGAAAGTTCCGTAATAAGACATTGTACCTCGGTAAAAGAAGAGAACACAACATTACTGAGGTAATTCATATCGCATTAGAACGGCCCATTCGTGTTACATCGACCATATCATTTTGGAAGCAAATATCGATCAAGAGACTTCTCGGGACATGCACATCTACCGGATAGATGTTCTTAATGACAACTGGAATGTTTGACCGTTCGGGAGTAAACTGTACCATCCAGCGATCGTCTTTTTCTTTTTTCATCTAAAGCTTATAAAGGACAACTAACGATCTATGGAAAGAACTAAATGTGGTGCTTCTTCAAAATTATCTAAAAGTTAAATAATTAAAAGACAATTTCATTACATTGCCATAAAAATTCCTTATTTTTTGACCAAATTTGCTTTAAACGCCACATAGATGTGAAGAATAAAACTATAATTGAATGGAAGTTGCTGAAAAGTGTTCCGTATTGGTAGCAAAATGCTTATATTTGCTTGATCTAAAGTCATTTTGTTGTTTAACGTATTTCGGTGAACTCTAAGATTTAACGAGTTGAAAATTGAGAAAGTGGTCCCAGATGAAATATTTCTTGCAATAACGCTATTGTAGAAATAACTGCAGACGTATCTTTTGTATGTCCGTTGTCAAAAGTGGGCTACTTTGTTTTCAGAACGTGTCTTTCTAATGTTCTCCAATTTACCATTATGGAAGAGATGAGAAGAAAAACTATCACTGAGAGTCAGATTGTTAGGCTAGTAATAGCGCAAGAAGAATGGGCGGAATTTCCAGCAAAAAAGGAGCCGAAGGCGATCTGTACTTTTCTCGTTCTTTGAAAGGAAGGTCCTCGTAACTAGAAAGCTGCGGTTTCGAATCCCGCTGCGAGCAGAGCTGCACATAAACATTTCTCCAGACAAGTTGTGACCTCAAACTTTGAAATTTATGGAGGAGGGATATTGCTGTCGACGGGCAAATGGGCAGAAAGCTTCGATATTCGACGAGAATTGTTCATACCTATTAAACATGCACACACTGCAGTTAAAAGTGAGTGGAGTTAGTAATTCATTTATCGACAATAAGTTGTAAATAATCTAATTAACAGGCGGTGAGCGAAAGTAAAATGCTGATAATAACCTGCGCTCGACGTGTATGAGCTCGTTGAACACCAGAAACAGAAGACTCTAGAAGAGACTCAATATAGGTCAAAGCAAACCAATTACTTCCTGTTATCTATAACTGATTTTGGAACAACTGAAGAATAAGTTTAAGGCGATGCTATTTAACACGAAGGCTGCGTAGCATTTTTCAGTCACATGTTATTTGATTGATTGAGAATGGCCAAACAGCGAGGGGCAGTTTGATTACCTCAGTCGTAGTCATATCATATATGGAAGATCTCATACCTGGTTCTAAACATCTGCAAGAAACATTACCACGATGAGGCGCATTATGGCCGTTAACCCACAACAAACAACTGCAAAAAGCAACGTGATTGCATGAGCGATATACATGTAGCTTTTGTGGAGAAACATTTTTGTTTTCTCGTCCAAGACAGTATGCCTTCTACTTGATAGGTGTACGATGTCATTCTATACAACATTAGATTTGTTTATTGCGTTTCTTACACAGAAAGGACTGAGGCTTAGATATATTTTAAAAAGGCCGAAGTCGCTCTATTGGAGTTTCTTATATTTCTGTTATCAGTGACATAATTAGCATTATTCTGAATGAAAAGAAAAATGTATATTTTTAATGATAACAGCCGCATGAAATTCTTTGATGGTCTCGGAAACTCTGTGTGTGTGTGTGTGTGTGTGTGTGTGTGTGTGTGTGTGTGTGTGTGTGTGTGTGTGTGTGTGTGTGTGTTTCCTTTTCTACATGTTCACCTACGGGGAGGGGGTGTACATGTATGAACAATGGATATGAGACAAACAAGCGCTTATTGGGTAAGCAACAGAAATGGGATCAATAGACACCATCACTATTCATGATGGGAAAGCGTCATACACATATATTTATCAACAAACGGATGGATAGTCGGATTCAGCAAAATTCTTACACATAAGAGTCTCAGTAGCCCAATGATTTTCAGCGGATTCTCTCTTTCTGGGTAACAATCCATGAAGAAATGCATTATTTACGTTAATTAACAATCTGCCAATGTAGAGCAATATAAACCGTATTCCAATGCATGGTGGTAGCGTTACAGATGAACATTCAATAATATATACCACAGTCTCCGTTGAAATCAACGGGTTCTACAGTGCAGTACGTTGCCTTGAATCACATACCATACCATAATTAGGTTTGCCAGTAGTACATTACTTAAGTAGGTAAACAATGAATTTATGATCGATAAACATACATATTCGGCAAGCAATGGATAGAGGAGCAACAAATGATCTTGCCAGTTGATTTGTTTGTACTCGTATATAGATAGATAGCTCATATTCGTAGTGGTTATAATCAGATTGTCACTTTGTTCGTATGAAGGAGACAAACAATGACTCACCCAGATATTAACTTTGGGATAAAAACTGTCTGGAATTCTTGGCCATTTGAAAACGAAAAATACACGACAGAAAACAGTTTCAGAAAGTCACACAAAGGTGTGCTGCAGGCAGTCAGTTCGCAAAGCAAATATCATAGCATGACTAGTAAGTAATACGCACTGCGCTTAGATGCGATAAGATGGCATCACAGTACTAGTAAGGCCAAATGATGAAAAGAAGAGAATTTTTTTTACATCAGCCGAAAAAAATATAAAAATAAATAAATAAATTGGCATCTCCCTTTAGATACAAATCTTCAGTCTAGTTCTAAAACTTTTGAAGTCCACACCTTTCTTCATATGTGCATCAATTTGAACGCATCGCTAATCTGGGCGCACTTCTTTTGAACCCTATCCAGAAGTTGTATCCCTTTTTTAGGTATACAATTTCGAGGGAAGTTGCGGCCTCTAGAGCTGGACACCAAATTGATCTAATCATCGAGTAGGATAGGGAATAATGATGCCAATCTACCTGCTAGCAGTGGTCCCGTAAATCATAGACAAGACACTATATGCCTTTCTTGCCGCCTGTTTACCCTCCATGAAAAACATCATGTCAAATCGAATCGTAACACCTAGGTCTTTTTTCACATAGAAATAGTTTAGGTCCTCCCTTACCTTATATCTGACTCTACGATTTCTGTTCTCCTAGTACCTCATATTTAGAAGTCTTAAACTTTAGTTGTAATTTTTCAGACGATACATACAACCGATCCAAATCATCAAAAAAGTTTAACAGCCCCACTTGGATATCCTCGTCAGTATCATTTATGGGAAATAGGAAAGGATCGATCGAGTCCTTATGAATCCTTTGTTACACTGAATAACCCTGAAAACTGACCGTTTATTGCAGTCTTCCGTCTCCTATCCAGTGTAGGATCTTACCATTAACTGCAACTTCTTTCATTTTATATTCAGGAATGGTATCAAGTTTCATATAATGTCATAATTGTAGGATCTTACCATTAACTGCAAGTAGTTAATGGTAAGGTAACATGAATCGCATCCTAAACCATTGACTCCATGATCTTCCATAGCAGTCAAACTGGCTCGCCTATAGTTATACGCCTCCACTTAATTTCTTCGCACTCTCCTGGGTAGCACAGTTAATATAATTACCGACCTCTTCACAACTGGTGGAAAAAACCTGAGTTGGAATCCCTTCAGTGACACGAGGAATAATTTTTATGGGTGTTTTTTCACAGTGTGGCTGAGTTAGTCAGTCTCAGGCAAGGGTAGCATGGTTTTTTCCTCCTGGAAACTCTGGTTTTTCTTCCAGCATGTGTATGTTGGTGTATTTGTAAACTGCATGTGTATCAACCACAGAACACATGCAGTTTACAGACATGTTAGATATGGCTCAATATGGTCTAAGTCTCTGATTGCCCCAAACAACAACAACAAGATTTCTTTCAAGTACATCTTTGTGTATTGTGAAGATATTAGCACTTCTTCATTCAAAGGGGAGCTTTCCGGCGTCTAATGAAACTATCATTACCATCCCAAACGGATTGATAGACTCACATGCAGCCTTCTTAATAAGGGTGAACAGATGGATGGATTTCAACGAATTATATGCATAAATCAATGGATAAATTTTAATTTTACATTTCAGGATACCTAGGATCAGAAGAGTAAATAAGACAAAGAACATCATCATATTTCTTGTTATCACATGGATTCTAATACACGGCGTATTACACCGCATTTTGGTCTCTAAAACTAGCCGGCTGCGTTTGGGATTTGTGCAGGGTCAGTGTGCTTGTTTTGTCTCGATTTGAAATCGATTTTCTAGTTCATTTGGATCGACTATTTCTCTTATTTTTAGGCAGTTCTTACTCATGAGCGTTGTTGCTTTATCTATATTGCATTATTGTTGTATTTTTCTTATCAGCGTACGAAATAACTGTAAGTGTTGAGATAAGAAAGAATGTAAAGAAGATAGCGTGCAGCTGAAAATCTAAAATGTTCGCGTGAAATCTTCATTTTTTCCCGGCCGCTGCCATTATATCATACTGACGGTGGCACGCAGTAGGCCATATTGTTAGCATCCGCAGCGCGATTAAAATATCCGGCCCTACCGCAGATATTTATGTGTGGCAGTGCTGTTATGTACTGCTGCTGTTAAGATATGATAACAGGAAAGGGGAGTTCCGAAGAGTGAGCGGCAACAAGAAACAAGGGAGGGATAATCACTGGTGATATAATAACTCCCGCTAAACAGTCAAGATAAGCTGCGCTGAACAGCAAATATTAGACTGCAGAATAGATTATATAAAGTTTAAAACACTACAGTCGGTGCCCAGGAGGGAAATATGTAGTAACATAACGCTTCTCGTATCGTAGGTATTTTAAAATTGTTCGCCTGGAAATATTTTAAGGGCTAAGAAAGGTTATCCACTTTGTGCAGTTTCGTTGACGGAGCTCCCAAGCTGGCCTATTATCCCTGATGTTTGTGTAGTCAGCATGAAGCTTCGGTATGGCTAACGGGGCTGAACGAATGGCTGCGAGAAAATTAGTGCTGAATATGGACTGTGATGTATTCTTCACTTCTGCCAACCCCTTCTTTGCGAAAGTGTCTCCTTGATATCAGCACTTGCTTTGTTGCTGAGAAGAATAATGACGTCAAGGAAGGTGAAAGTTATTTCATTCCACCCAAACGGCAAATTCCATTTACTACATGCTGCGCGTTTAACTTTAGACTTTGCCTTCCGTATTTTAAGTTAATATCCGGAATTGAGAAGCTGTTCTGCATCCGAATAATTTGACAGAACAGGTTTGTATTTACTTAATTAGTGGTAAAAGTACAGTACTGCGAGCTGTTATGCTGCAAGGAGAATCTTATCAATCTGATTGGTTAAAGAGCTGTCATTCTTCATAACCTTGCATTAAATTCATTGGTTACACAATGTGAGTGGCAGTTATTCTAATTGTTATGCGATAACTCAAAATCGATATATTTTAATTTATTTGCAAAATATTAGGGTTTTCTAAACAGCTATTCTGTCGTTTACATTTTTATCTCTTCTAGCCTTTTCTAGAGGAGATAAAAATGTAAAACAAAAACGAGAATCGCTCCCCTTTTTCTAGTGCGAAAAGGAGTTTATTCTCTGCACTCAAAGATATTTTTATACAAAGTATATTGCTTTAATGTATAAGGTCATTCAAAAATGTCGCTTTAGTTCGAATTTTCTGTGTTTATTTAAGTGTTTGACTTTCTGTCATTAATTTTTAGTGAGTAATTTGTACATATGATGATGAAAACCCCTCTTCGTCTTTCAGTTTGGCTTTAATTCTAATTTTAAACACTGAGTATGCAAAACTCGAAAGTTTATTTCTAGTGTGTGATGCCCTCTATCGGAAAATTCAGTACTCACTATACACAAAACGTCATGTTCTACTGAGCAGCGTGAGCTTTATGTAAAGATTTTTTTTTTTTAATTGGTAGTGTTACTGAGATGCGCAGTGAGCTTTAAGTAAAATTCGAAATTTAGCGAGTCGTTTAAAACGTTTTAAGAGCCAATCGTGAGAGAATGTGTGAATGAGAGTGTGCAGAAAGCAATTACTCATAATTTGGAAAATCTTTAAAACGGCAGTTTCAATTAGTTCTTTTTTTTTAACAGCACAATCATTGTTCAACAAGATATAAAATGTTTTTCTACAAAATCTCGTAAACTCTCGTTACAATGGGATGCGTGCTTCATTTCTTTGTACGGAAATTTTCTACTAACAAATATTGCTAAACTTATTTCAAATGAATTATTAATTGTGTAAATACGCTCTTTTGCACTTTTCTGAAGTAGAGAAGTTGTAATTTTCGCTTTATTTTACTTAAATATCGACTTTTAAGTGAGTGAGCTAAGGTTTATTAGTCGCGTTAGCACATACTCTTAAAGCGTTCATTTTATATCACATGCTGATGAACAGACAGATGGCTTTGTGGGGGGTGGGGTAATTTAATTCGGATTGGGCTGTGTGTTCAAAATGACTAGTCGCAACTTCATTAAGGCTACATACAAATCTTTATTGCACATATATACAGGACAAGAAATTAAGAATAATTATGCACATATTATAACATGATAACACCACAGATATGACACATTGAATGAAGTAATTGGTTATGTAAATTTATATTCCTGTACATCACTTATCTAGCACAAGGATATTAACACTTTCATGAATTTTCATTATGATAATTTCTCGAATGTATTATCAATTTTTCTTTCGGATCACACTCAATTTCCACATTCAACTTTCTCATACAATCCTTCCTTCTTATATAGCAATACTAATCACAAAACCTTCTCTGGCTAAATTACCATGATACAACTGAAACCATCATATTAACTAGCTTTTATCTTAACCTTCACTGCGACATTCATTTCGATCTCCTTCTTCTCCCTGTCATCGTGGGATGTTTAGGTCTAGTCGAGGAGGGCCGACAGTGTGTGCGTGCTTATATGCAAGGTGATGACAACCATATTACCTCAGCATGAATCGTTTGAGGCGGCTTCCATCCTGCAGTGGGTTGATAATGGCTGAACTTTACCTTTTTTTTATCTTAATTATCTGGTTCATACCAGCACTAAACAAAAAAAATTCTGACTTAGTCACCATAGTACAACTGGATCATCATATATGACAGTATTTACCTTAATTATCCCATTTAATTTCTCCGTCTATATTAGCTACTTTACTTTTATTCATTCATATGTAATTTGGCCATCTCCATTCATTACTAGGTTCTACACCACATCTATACTCATATACATACATATATCTTAGTACCACAACTAAACTCATCTACATACATATATCTTAGTGTATAAGGTCCCATATGACCTTCCCCTATAATTCTCTTATTATTCCCTATAGTCCTTCTTATAATTTAAAGAGTGCTTATGTTAACTACGCACTTCTATTTTCTGGCGGGATGTCTCCGTTAAGGCCTTCTATCCTTTCCGCATTCAGGGCTACTATTGTGGGGGTGGGTAGTAAAAGTGTTTTTTTTATGTATTTTTTTATATTAATTTATATTTATTTTATTATATATATATATATATATTTTTATCCCCTTTTTTTTGTTTAACCCCTCCCACTTTTACACCTGACTTGATTGATTTCAGAAAATCCCAGACTCAAGGGGACCTCAATTATATTAGGTATTCTTCCACTGGACTGGCTGAGTTTCGGAATGACAGACACACACACATGAATGTAGAATATAACATTGTTTATTGACATATCATATATAAGAAAACTTGCAATAACATTTAACTGAATACAATATTTAGTTGGAGACTTGTTATCTTACTAACGTTTAAATATGTATATAATCGTGATATCAAATAAATCATTTCACCAACAATTATCCAATTCTAATACATAATCTTATATATTATAACATTGTGTCTCTTCATGTTCTACATAGGCTTCGATAGGTCATGGTATTCACCTCACACAATCCCTCGCTCTCTACTCCTAAACAGTCCGTATAAATGAACTGCCAACTATCAGCCAATGAGCTGGCTAACAAAGTCATTAAGAGTTCGTTTTCCAAAATTGTAAGGAAAGTACATTTATTCAATCAAACATTTCCTTATAGCCAGGTTAACAGTCAACATTAATCAACCAAATTAAATAGTACCCTTCCAATCAATTAATCCACAACTCCTTAATAGCCTACCTGTTTAATCAATTCCTACTTCAATCAGATATATTCACCATAATTCAACATTCACAATAATTCAAAATTCAACTTTTAACTCTACACTAGTTAGGAAACCTTTACCCAATCGCTAACAATTCTTAATTACTTAATAGGTCATTTCTTTCTATCAAACATTAATACAGGACTTCACTTCCAATTATATACTAACACCTTAATTACATTACTCTTATGCCACCCTCTAGTCTGATTATCTTTCTTTATGTATTACATTAGTACAGTACTCTTATATATATTTATCACTTAGACATCCTTCCCTAACTATATAGCATTCTCCTATAGTCCTACCCTTACTAATTTAGGTTCATTTATTCTCAGAAAACTTCCTAACACTTACGTGATTTACTGGGCTTTTCTCCTTGCTCGGCTTACTTTCCTATCTGCTTTAGGCGTGGACTGGAATGCGGGAGGTAATCTTTCTGATGTTTCCCTACCGGGTACTACACGGCTGGATTTAATTCAGGTTCCTATATACTTTCCTAGCCTGCATTTTTTTTTCCGTGGACTGAGGTGCTTTCCGAGTAGGCCAGTCGCTCGACAGCTCATTTGATTAAACTTTACCTCTAGAATTCTCTAGAATTCTCCTCCTTTCTCCCTCCATACTGCTTCAATATCTACAAGTGAACATTCCTTCCTACTCTAGTCTTACCTAGAGTTCTTATCACAATTCTCCCCATACTACTTCCATCTGCCCCAGGACTGCATCCACCACCCAAACTAGATCACAACTCTTTCCGAATCACCCCAAAACTCAACTCCCCGAATCTGCCCAGTATCAATCTTTTTTTCAGACCCTTCTCTCCGTTCTCTCAAAAATCCCTCCTCTTTCTTCCTGGCCAATCGTTGACTTCCACATCCTTTCCTTCGTGATTCTTATTCGTCTCCTTTCATTTCCGTGGGCGTGTTTTTTTCATCCATTATGTCCGAACTTCCGTTGGACTAGAAATTACGAGATCATTCTAGAAGGTAAAACGTAAGTTCCGGTCAACTAAGAAAGTTTCAGGCCTTCTTTGTGACCTCACATTCACATCCATTACTACGTCGCCCATACCTGCTAGAGTCACACCGTGAAATTTTTAAGAGGGCCACTTCTGCACTCAGTGCCCTTTCTATAGAGTATAAGCTCCTGTCTTAAGTGGGATTTGTTTCGGTCTATTATACTTTTACTTACTCGCTTAAGGAATCCTTTACAACCGAGATATAACTAACTGGGAGTGTCTGGAATAACCTTCGAATTCCAGTGTTTCCTAACCCATGATATTTGAGCTGAAAACTAACTATTTACACTACAATTAATTCTCCCAATATTTAACAAAACTTTATTAAATTATTGTAAGGATGGGTCCTTACACTATCACCGCCATCCAAAGCAATATCTTACGGCTTCCAGGGAAATATCGTACGGCATTTAGGACTGATACTCAGCTTTCAGGATCTGCTATTCTGTCTGTCAGGACCGCTACATTCTGTTCCGGGGCTGCTACTTTGCTTTTCAAGACTATTTCAGGGTATTATCGCCTTCCTCGGTAGACTTGGTCATCTATGTGAATCTTCTTTTCTCATTCTCACTGTTTACCGAACTCCCTTTAACTACCCCTTATACGTTCATCCCTTAATTTCTCATTCCCTTACATTTATTCCGATACTTCCGATACTCTTCGACTTTTTCTGTCGACTATCTCCTCACTCAACTGTTACATTTTTTTTTCCAATAAATTCCCTCTTTTTTCCGCGCGCTCTCTCTTTTTGTTCCCCGAACTGTACACCACACCCTCAAGCCTGGACGCCTCCCCCAAGGACTCCAACCAATCCCCCCCTTACAGTTTAAATCCGTGTTCCGTTTCATTCGCCAACACCTTTCTCCCAGGCTGTCTCCCTAGCGTGTAAACCAACCTCATTTTCGAACATTCTTATTCCTTTCTCACAAGCAGCATGACCCTTTGATGTTCACCAGCAACCTCAACAAACACTCATTTTATTATCGCACCTTTCTTTCTAAAAGTATCAGAAACTCAAATATCAGTCAGCCTGACGCCGATTTTAATTTGAAACGAACACTGGACTAGTACTCCCTTCTTGTTTTGGTCTGACGGTGTTGTAGATCAAAGGAGGCGCTTCGTCTAATCCCGTCTCCCGCCCTATTGTTCGTTCTCAAGCAGTCCCCTTCGGGCCTATTCTCAAATGCCACCCCTTTACCTAGTACTCCTGCTGTCCCTGTTTGCTCTTTTGTATTATGGGAATTGATAGTTTACCCCTTTGCTACCATTCCTAATTCTCACGCTTATATTATCCCATCTCTAAATCTAAGGTTCTTCTATTTTAATCTTACTTTGAGAAAAAATCCAAATATTTTTATTTTAATTAAATAATCTGTCTGTTCGTCCGCATGTGACAACTCGACTCCTACTCTATGGATTTTTACGAAATTTTATATTTCGTTCTGTTACAACGATTTCTTTTCTTTTCAGTAACATCTTTTCTTTTCAATCACATATATCCAATTCCTAAATTGTAGCTGAAGTCAAGGATATTATTATTAGTTTGATATGTATATTCATTATTTGCATATTATGTTTCTTCCCGCGCGCTAATTGAAGAAATAAATGGGAACGTGGCAGATGCGAAGAAAGGAAACGTACTGTTCTCGATTCACGTATAAAAGTCCCTGCTTTATGCTCATTTTTTTTTCTTGTTAAAAAGTCGTGAATCTTTTTACTATTTTCTAACTTGGCTAAAATGTAACGCACTGCGTTATATTATGTAACTTGATTTACTCTCTGTTCAGAGAGCAAGATGAAGTATGAGTGTTCCCAACTAAACAAATTCAATAGGATTCATGATAGTTGAGAGGCGGAGACCTACTGCTACCAATCAGGGTGTGATGATGCAACAAACTGTTGTGGACAATAAGAGCCCATTAGCGCTTAATTTTTTATCTTGCTTTCGTCAAAGACTTGTAGTCAACAAACTTTGCTCAAAAACGCCCAAGGATTTAAATCACACGAAAGATGCCGCACTTTATATAATTACTCTTTATCTTCAAACACCCAACAGAGACTTCGAAAATGTGAACTAATTCATGACGATAGTTTATTTAAAACCTACATGTCGTGAAGTATTTAAACACTGCGAGTGGAAGGACGAGCAGAGGCAAAGTTTGTTTACAATATTTGACAGTACATAAGGAGGCAAATGGCTTGAAGGATCCTATTACCACGAATGGTATTGACAGTAACATCGTATCCAACATCTGTTTGCCCCAACGATTCATACTCTGCCATGTAAACAGCTCTTTACTTTATCATCTGCCGATGACAGGTCATTATCCACAAGTTGTTGCAGAAACCCTTTAAAAATGAATCATTTATTATTTTTGTCCGTTGTTATTCGTCAGCCAGAGAAGAAAAATAAAAAAAACTTTAATTACTTTAGAGTTCTTGCCAGAGCTGATAGAATTTGGAGGAAGTAACTACTTTACAGCTGATTGAGAAATAAAATTTTGAAATTTAATATTGTCTTAAGGTTTTTATTGTATTAGCCTTTCTCAGAAGACCGAAAAGTGACTCGTGATTTCGAACTTGCAATACGAACTGAGAATTGTAAAATCTTGTTCTATTTCGAGTTTCGCAGTTCCCACTATAGATTATTGCGTAGTATCGGGTTCAGGAAGATGCACAGACGAAAGGAGGCGATTGACAAATGTCTCTTTCGAAAGTACTTTTTTTGTTGAGGAAGATACAGTGTGGTTATCGGAGGTGAAGATAACATCATATCGATTTGGATTCGCTACAAGTTTTCTTCCTTGTATCATCCTGAAGGGCATCTGCAGCCAAGGCCCAATTCCAGTCCTCCTTTCAGATTCTTTCAATTGCTGGAAGGACTTACATAAAGAAACGTGTACTAATCCTTATTCCTTTTCTAAAGGCACAGCGCCTGCTAAAATTTCTCTTTCGTGGCAACTTCAGAAGTTCTGGGAGATACTCGGTGTGTTTGACTGAAGTGCTGGAATTCGATAATGTTAGAGTTCCTTTTAATTACGAAGAGGAAGTTTAATGCACTATTAGCTAACCACCCAGTGTTGATCATTATTATTACTTAATGCAACTTAACTATTGATTAAGTGGTATTAGTATATCAAACTCTAGATCAACTTTTTATAACTTGTTTTTTTCACATGATTTCGCTAATTTTCTCAGAAAACAAAGATAGTTGTCTCATTTTACTTGTACTAAAACTCGTAGTGATGGTCTTTTCTATATGGCACTAAGGAATCAGGTTTCTGTTGTCTCAGCAGAAAACACACACACACACAAAAAAACCTACTTCTGTATTTCCCCTCCTTTCGTAGGTACCGATCCAGGTGGTCTTTAAACTTCTCCACGCCATCAGCGCCAACTTATTCCATTGATTAACATTCACTGATTAAAACTCTAGACCCATTGTGTAATTCTTCCCCCTTAGTTTAAAATTATGTCACTTATTTCTAGCGTCATTAATATCATTGAAAACTTCATTCATTTGACTTCTCCCTCACAAATCCTTCTAAACTCGCATACTTCTCATTTTTTTTTTTTTTTTTTTTATGTTAACCCCAAACACGAGAGGTATTAGAACCTATAGTACCGTGCTTGGGTTGGAGGTTGAGAAGACGAAAGAAGATATTTGTTGACATTGGACTTGAACTTCTGTAGAGTGTAATTATCAGGAAATACATATGAAGGAAGGTTGTTCCAGAAAACGGCAGTTGAATGAATAAATCAGGAAGATGAAACGTTGGTTCTGTGAATTTGAAGTTGGACAGTAAATGGATGTTGGCAGCACGTGTTCGCACTGTTTTGAAAGAGAGAGCGGGAATTATAGAAGCCAATTCAGAAGAACAGTGACCATGGAAGTATCTGTACAACAGGCATGCGGCAGGGACAGTACGTCTATGAGACATCGAGTGGAGAGACATTGTTAGAGATGAATCATTAATTAACCTAACGGCCCTCTTCTGAACGGATTCAAGAAGTCTGAGAGGGTTTTGGGGGCACCACCCCAGATGTGGGAACAATATTCCATGACTGGGCGGATTTATACAGAGTGAGCAGCTGTTTGGAAGAAAAGTAACGCTGAGAGCGAAAGGGAAAACCAAGTTTTTTAGATGCAGAAGAAGCAATATTTGTAATGTGCTTGTGCCAAGAGAGATTAGAAGTCAGGGAAATCCCCAAAAAATATATATCATTTTGCCTAGAAATCGGAGTGTCACTAAAGATAAGCATAGGAGTAGAAGAATCCTTTTTGCGAGATATAAGACAAGACTCAGTTTTAGAAGGGTTGAAATCAACTAAGTTGTCTTTGCCCCACTGGAGAATTGCCCGAAGATCGGCATTTAAGGAATTGGTAGCAGATTTTCGAGAAGTTGAAGCTGATTGAGCAGGACAAGGTTTCTAAAAATGGAAAGTGGAATGCAAGATGCTATTATCGGCGAAACTATGAATAGGATTTCCAGTCAATGGAAGAAGGTCATTAATATACAAGAGGAAAAGAGTGGGAGAAAGAACTGAACCTTGGGGGACACCGGCATTACTGGAGAAGTTAGAAGACAGAGAGCCATCTACCATCACCCTCAGTGAGCGATCAGAGAGAAAACTGGATAACGAATTACTAAAAACAGTTGAAAAACCATAAGATGGAAGCTTGTTTAGAAGACCTTTATGCCAAACACGATCTAAAGCCTTTGAGATATCAAGAGAAACTACTTGTGTTTCACCGAACCTTTCCATTGAATTAGTCCATAAATGGGTAACATAAGCCAGAATATCACCAGTGGATCGACACTGACGGAATCCATATTGGCGATCATTGATCAGACGGAAGATTTCTAGGTAGTTTAAGAGTTGGCGGTTAATTGATGTCTCCATTACTTTAGAAAGAGTAGAAGTAATTGTAATGGGACGATAATTGGATACGAGGGATTTGTCACCCTTTTTAGGAACTGGCTGGATATGAGCAAATTTCCAAACAGTAGGAAAAACACCTTTGGAATAAGAAAGTGAAAAAAGGCGGCAAAGAATAGGAGTAAAATCAGGAGCACAGGTTTTGAGAACAAGTGGAGAAATACCATCGGGACCTGGAGCTTTCTTAGCATCAAGATTCGTCAAAATCCTTCTGACATCCTTTTGACGGAAGACCACAGGAGGCATTGAATAGAGCGTGTTGGGAATGGTAGGAGGTGTTTTACCAAGATCATTAATACATGAGTTGGTAGAAAAATGGGATACCAGCAGGTCCTTGGCTGAAGTGACAACAGAATCATCTTGTTTTGACAGAGGTAGCAGCAGAGATGGGCAAAAGTTGCGGCCAATAGCTTTGGCAAGAGACCAGAATGCTCGGCTACCATTAGGGCAAGAAGCAAGTTTTCTACTCTTAGCCTGTTCAAACTCTAGTTTGGACTGATTAATAACTGCTTTACAATTGTTGCTAGCTTTGGTGTAGGCAGAAAATGAAACTGGAGAATTAGAAACAAACCAATTACAATATGCAACGTTCTTCTCTTGAACAGCCTTAGCACATTTATTGGAAAACCAAGGTTTATTTAAAGGACAAGATTTTAAAGTGTAGTATGAAATAAAGGATTCCATTCCTGCAAGAATAATTTCACTGACACGATCTGAGCAAAGGTTGATATCAGAAGTTTTGAAACAGTAATCCGACCAAGGAAAAGAAGTCTCGCAGGTCATCCCATTTTGCATTCTTGTAATGCCAAACAACACGAGGTTGGGAATAGCCATGAGATAAAGGTTCCATTGGAGAAGAGACAATCACCAACTTGTGATGTGAAGTGCCTAACGGACCTCTCACATCGACCGTGTACTTAGAAGGGTTGTTTGTGAGAAATTTACGTGCGGCTGCCCTTATCTGGACTAAAGGTGGGCCTACCCATTACTACGTAGGTAAACCCATGATTTCTGTCCACTCAGTGTATATCACAAACTCGCTTAAGCGCAAGTGTTTCTTCTTTAAAAATTGTTTTCCTACTAATTCACTTTGAACTGAAGAGCTCCGGAAAGTGTTACTGTACCCTTTTGAAATGTTGTTTGAACTTGACAGCCATTTCCGCCAGTCCAGTCGAAGATCGAACTTTTTGCGTTGTCAAAATTCTAAAAAAATAAAAGAAAAATCATAGGTTCCGCGCTCGTTGTTGCATTCTGTTTATATTCCACACTCCTATTCCATACCACATGTAATCAGAATGGACTGCTTTGATTATAGCAAAAGCAATTGAAATACGATGCACCATGTGCACTGTGCGTAAATGATTTTAATTGCTTTCTTTGAATTGTATATATCGATAAGTATTGCATAAATAAGTATAATACATATATACAGTATATTTTTTTTTCCAGTTTATCATCGTAGTTTGATTTTTTTTTAACTTCATATGTAAATAAACTTAATTAAAATTATTTATTGCACTCACGTTTCAAAAATTAAATTTCGGAGTTGCATATGTTTATAACAGTTGCACATAGTTAACAGCAAAAACCATGTAAGGGAATGGAAGAGAAAGCAAATGATAGGAAAGTGGAAAATATTCAAATTTAGAATTAAAAACGACATTCTGTGACGGTGTTAGGAAATCATCTTTTGATTAACTAGTTGGTTTACAGCTAATCCAGAGAAAGAGACAATATTTCCATCCTATCTACCCCTCCTTTCGTACAATGTATTGTTTTTCCACTCAATATCACCTTCTGGGATGACTGACCTCAATAAATAGCGAAGCAGATGTAACCGTTATGAAATAGAATCTAATAAATTGAATACAGCATAGTGAAGAATTCTGTCTTTTCACGGTCAGACTTACCGTTATATTTTTAAGAATTTGAATTAGATCTTTATTTAAGTATATAATATGCAGTAGAAAAACATTATAACGAAGAAGGGCTGAATTAGTGTCCATCATTGTTTTACTCTGAACACTGTTTTATATTCAAAGAAAACGGGTAAAATCTCTTAATATTCGGTAGATGCTTATAAGGCGTGATCTTAAATATTTTGCAAATCTAAACGGTTCCTCTTTAGCATACCTGTATGCATAATGAAGAAGCTGAAGCATTTTCTTAGTCATTGTTTCCTTAACGTAAAACACCTTGAATTTTTTGTTAAATTTTCTTTGATGTCATCATCTAGGGAGTTTGTCCCATATTTAATAGTCCATTATTAAAATTTAATCTTGCAAAAGATGATAATTACTAACCATGAAATGTAATCTGTCTTCCGGAGAAAAAGAAAGAGTGGAAGATTCTAAAGAATACAAAGAAAAAGTTTGTATTTTAGCTTCTTAAAGCGAGAAAGAATGTGCGCATGATTTATGGCCATCTCTGTGTCCTTAGAGAATGGCCATGGTAACAAAGCCTCCGTCACTTTTCTCACACAAGATGGCTGAAATATTTGAATGTGGCATGTTATTATTTTTTTCTTCTTAGTTGTCATTATTGATTCTCTTGACAGGCCAAATACGTTCAGAGGTACCTTCGAGCACAAAGTAGTGCTTGAAAAAGGTGACGGCTTATGTGAAGATGAATCGAAGTTATAGATGCACATCGGAGTATATCTATTTATATTTTAAAATTTTTGGACCATTGATAGCCTTATTGTAATATCCATAAAATAATCTCGTAATATCTAATGTTAGATATACTAATTTTGCACTGCCTGTTGGAAAATGTATTAACATCTTAAACAAATGCGTTATTTTGCATCCGGAGAGGATTTTTACTTCGTCTTCTAGAATCTTCATCTTTAAAAGAAACTTTTCAAGCAGAAAAGAATTAATCTCAAGTATTCAAGAGAAAATGAGAAACGAAAAATATGTTAGACTTCTAATGTGGTTTGATAAGTCAAGAGTATAACTGTAGGAGAAAGCTTCCCATTTAATGTACAATTTTTTCCATTAAGGATCGTGTATCCTGATGTGAGGTAATTTATTCGTCTCAATAGGTCTATTTCAGTCATATTAATGGTTTTCTCCTTTTTTTTTCAGTTAAAAGGATGCTTAATTGTAGAACATATATGGTCACCGCGTACTGTGATATTTTTACTGCATTAGATTCCAAAATGGTTGTTCATTGTTGATAAATTGGAAAAGAGGAAGCATTTTAGTCATTGAATAATTTAATCTGTTTTTTTCATTTTTCTTCTTTTTCTGTTTTAATGTTTTTCAAAAGAATAGACGTAATCGTACATTGAATTCTCTTTTAATTTAAGCAGTCACTTTGACACAAAAGCGTTTCATTACACTAAGCAAGGCCAATTCCTGAAGGATTTAAATTTCGGTGCAGAATTACTTAATTTACACATTATGTCACCAAGGAAGTTCATTAACCAAGAAGATTTCTTTAGAACTGTAACGAAACAATTATTCTCTATCGAACATCACCGCTCCAGTGCATGTCGAGAAACCTCCAAAAAAATTGAGACGAGAAACGCCGTTCGATTGATTACGATAATAGTTAGGATGAGCACGACTTTAGGAACTTGTAGTGAAAAGAACAGCATAATGTGAGAAGGGTCACTAGGAGTTCTCAAGAAACAAGCTCCAATTTGAGAAAGTCATTAACTGCAGTTTTATCTTTCCCCAAGTTTCTTTGTACTCTGGCGAATGTGGTTGCCAAGAACTGTTCGTCAATCTAATTACGGTAATTAAAAGAGGAGGAACTAATTACCATATTTCTTCGCGGGTCTGTAGAGAGACATCTCAATGCACAAGTGGAATACGTAATACAGCAGCTGAGCAGAGAAATTAGCTAACCAGAAAATTAAGGCGGTGAGAACCAAAGAGATTGAACTGAGGATATTGCTTGTATTGCCTTAATAATAATCATTGCGAACTATTAAAATAGTAAATATGCATTAAATTATCGTGTATACATTGTCGAGGAATGCATGCGAAATTTACTGATCTCGTTTTGCGCGGGATGATTATTTAATGGAGCAGAGGGGATTTTATAGCCCTTACAATAGTTACCGAAACAAAAGACAAACCTATGAAAGGTTTAAATTAATGATGAGAGCAACTACCGTAGCGCAGGCGCATCACGTCTGGTCATGCCTGAAAATGCTGAAGGGTGTTGAATAAATCATTTAATGTATGCGTTACTTTAATAATAATAATAAAACGAAACAGAAGAATATATATGTTGCTAGCAATTCATTCTTTCAGAAGTCAGTGGCTTAGTATTAGTGATCTCTTTAAATTATAGGAACCTATTAATTTGCTTTAAACAGTTATTAGTTTCAAAGGCTAAGAAAGCGAGAGAAAAGTGCTTATTTTTATGTAGTTTAAAAAGTGGCCTGTTTCTTGAAACTTCATCTGCAATGTTTGTGGGGGATAATCGCCTTTAGGACCTCGTGGGTAGCGCAGTTGGTAAGAACGCCGTCCTCTCCACACCCGGTGGAAAAGACTCGAATTTAAGTAGATGACGGGATGAATTTCTGTGTACCTTTTTCACAATACGGCGGAGTTAGTCGATCTCAGGCGAGGGTAGCATGGTTTTCATTCAGCAAACAGAAAATGGACCTCAGAACACACTATTTTATGGACAATAATATACAATGGGCAATATGGCTTTAGCTGCTGATGCTCTTAAAATCCTACTACAACAACAACAATCGGCTTTAGCATTACTCTACTCTTTCAGATAATTAATTTGCATGTTCTCTAATCCTAGATTTATTTCGACTGTCGCGTTGGAATAATTCGCTGCACTGTTACGCCACTTTGGAAATCTTCACAAATAACAGCATTTATATCAGATGTCCCAGTACTAATCTTCTAAATGTCACAATAAATCAGCAACTAAGCTTTCTCTTTTAGTCTGTGTGTCAGAAACTATAAAATGTATTCTAATTGGAAAGCTAGTCGGATTATGCTAGATCCAAAGATGTTTGTTATGATGCTCGCATAACCATCTTTTCACATTTTATGTTTCATGTGTCATTTTATTATATGCTGTGGTATTTTGTGCTGAACTTCGGACATTCGCTATTGTGTCCTTAGGTAGCAGAGTCATTAAGCGTGTAATATTGCATTAATTCGTGATGAAAAATCAAGTGGAAACATTGTAGGATACTTCAAATCTAATTGATCTGAAATTGTTGAATGTTAAAACTGCAAGTTGTTCTATTTAAACAATATTCTTAAATTACATAAGCATCGTACCTTGCTTCTTAATTTAATTTACCTATGATTTTAATACCTATTTTCATCTATATTGCGCTCCTCGTTTGTAAATTTGATTAAGCATTTTTCCGTACAATTTTTCTTCTCACCTCTTGTTACTTGTTTTAAAGTATCCAGTAATAATTTCTTCTATTCCGAATCAAAAAATAGATATATCGAAATTATGTGTTATTTTTCCTAAACTGGAGTCGGAATATTTTCTGTTCCGTTCAAAATGAAATGTCCATTAAGTAAAAATCTTTCTTACAAATTGTTTTCCTCGATTTCTTCAGTGCTGGAACTTCTTGAAGCGATGTTTAAAAATTCAAATGGAAAGTTTCTGGAAAGTTAAATGATCATTTCTACACTATTACAAGCGTTTATTTTTTTATTTTTTTTATTTATTATTTTTTTATTGTGAACCGGAATGATAAATGCATTCTTCCAATCTTGTGGAATGGTGCCCTTTGTTCTTGCTGCATATGCGACCCTCTGGAGCCATTCGTTGTCTTCCTGTGCTCCCTCAGCACTTAAGTTTCAATCCCACTTCCCTCTGGCGCTTTATCATTTTTCACCTTTTTGACAGCATTCATCACTTCTGCAGGTTGGGGATGATCTGGATATTTCCCTTACTAGTGGTTGGGGACACTTTAGTTTTGTACAGCTGTAGCTTCAACTATAATAGGGTCCCTTTAGAATTCGTGGGCTTTCGATATCCTCATGCTGTGAGGGATACCAACGTTTGCAACTAAAATATCTTCAAATCAAAGCCATTGCAGAATACACGAAAACAAACAGTTGCTGGAGAGTCGATATCGTTACATACAGACTTTAATAAATATTTCAAAGTTATGAACTCGTAAAACTTAACAGAAAGCGAAATGAAACAAAAGCATCATTAATTTTAAACCAACAAAATGTTATTTCTGAGTGATATGTTTAATTTTCACAATTCATAGTTAAAAGATCGTTTCTGATAGAGCCGAATGAACATCGATGCCCACAACAAGAAGCAATCTCATTCCAGTCGCAGACGGGAAGAATCTTTATTTTAGCTGGAAAGGTTTAGTTTTAGCAACCAGCATAAAGAAAAACGCAATTTCCAGACGCACTATCTTATGAACTTAGTTTCCTCGGTAACCTAACCCAGAAGCAATAAGAACCTAAGCTGATCAAGGTGCATCATCGCGCGGGTAGGCAGCAAACAGTCATACAGTTCCACTCTTGCTCTGATATCGTTGTTAAGAAGCAGGGGTAAACAGGCATTTGTAATTAAGCCTCTCGACAAATATCACCCTTTCGACATCCGCCTGGACCACTTTTTTTGTATAATTTCTTTATTATACTAGGCTGTTTCGGCCAATATTCGGCAATCCGCAGCAAATTACAATACCATACATTATAGAGACTATTATCCAGATAGTTTTACAGATTGACTTCTATGGAGCATAAGAGCTTCAAAATGAATAACGATCGGTCAACTTCCATGATGTTCAAAGTCCACGGATTGTGCGCAGCCTAAATCCATAACAGCAGCCATGCCTCTCCGTAGCAATCCTCCCTGACTAGATTATTCAAAGCGGGCAAAAAATCGAAGTATATACAGTCCGCGATAAAGTTTGCATCTGAAGGCCATTGTAGATTAGCCTTCTTGATTCAAAAGTACTTTTCAAAAACAACACTTTGTCACTGATTTGTACAATGTTTAATAATTATTCAAACCTAAAACTTCATCGCATAATTCATTACAATCGCTATGAGAGCGAAATATTTGCTGTTTGTGGTTGTTGCTTGGTTGAGGATATTTTCCAGGGCATCTTGAGTGGAAAGACCTTTTCTAAATCCGTACTGATTTTGTGTTTGTAGGCCAGCATTTGAGTAATGGGTTCCAACCCTATTATAGAGGTGTCCCCGAGAGGTCCTGTTGTTTATTTGGGCTCTTCAGAATGAGGCGCAGTTTTGCCTTGCTCCGCTCCAGCGGTAAGAAACCTTCTCTAAGGCAGTGGTTGAAGAGATTGAGAATCTCCTCTGGAATGGTCTCGACGGATTTTTGAGTTATCTCGGGTTCAAGGTAGTCGGCTCCCGGAGTCTTTCTGTTCCTTAATTTCCCAGCAGCAATGTCCGGTTCAGTTCGAGTGTAGAGGTTCTCAGCTACAGTTGTGTTGTAAGCATTGTTTAGTTGGCAGAGTACTTCTTGGTACGTGGAGCGAGATGTCCGAGACAGAATGCGTGGCATTTAAAATAGTAATTACGGTATTCCGTCATGCGTTGGTAAAATTCGAAATGTTCCATTTTGCTTTGCCATTTTTGTCTATCAACACTAATATAAATTAACACTATAAGTTATAAACTTTGGTCTTTCTCTGATAGTAAGATCACGTATATACAAAATTCGCCCACTTAGTGTTAGCAGCAAAATAAATCTCCACAGATAAAGTTTATTAAGCATTTATTGCTGTATGAGATGGTGCTAGGAAACTTTTACTTGTTGAATATGAAAACTGAGATATAGAACATTTTGTAAAAATGAGAAATGTAGTTTAAAACTTACACAAGATATTAGGCACAATTGGTTTGAAAATTCTTACATCCCCACGTATATTCCTCCCACTCTCCTAGCACACCGCAGTCCCGGGGTGACCCACAGTTTCTTGTGGTTAATAAACGGATAATAATAATAATAATATTTCCTCAACACATGGAAGAAATTTCCAGAATCTCGATATGCTTTTTAGTAAGGTTGTAATGGCCGCTAAGCGCTCAGGTAAATGCAGGTTATCCCCAAAGGAAATAATTTGGGGAACTTAGTTCATTAGCTAGCCGAGGCCAAAAGTCATTTGAAAAAGTATTTCTTAATACTAAGGAAGTCTTACTCATTTCAACAAAGAAGAAATTACATATTCGACCATATTATGGAAATTAGCCTTCCTGACACTCTTTAATCGAGTTAAGCGAAAAAGGCTTTTGAAAATTTGTAGAAAATTATCCGAATATAGTGTATGGGAATTAAAGTAGAAGGATTATCTTACAGATCTTGATCTGATGGCTGATAGTCTCAGAATAAACTGCGCAGCAGCCTGTTACTGACATATTGGAGATGCCAGTAACAGGATCTAGAGGCAAAGTAGTTGGTCCCACTTCGAAATGTTTTCCTTTTTTTTTTTAAGGAAGCCTGCTTATAATGTAGGAACTACTCTGAAACACTTTAAATGGCTATGGAATAGAAAGAAACGGAAAATGTCAAGTTTGAAAATCTATAAGCTGCATAAGTCTGTCTGAGTTGCCGCTATTCCGAGAAATTGAGGAGCTAGATACCGAAACTTGTAGCCATTCAACAATCAATCGTTGTTTCCTGGATGGGAACCGGTATTGAATTCTTTTAGATGAATCAGAAAGTCACTGAGGTCCATGGAGAGGTCTGTCCCCGCGCTATTGACTGTGCAGGTGGCTCTGTTTTTTTGTTTAAGGCTGTTTCTGGTGGCGCCATGATTTTTTTTCCTGTTGTAGAAGGCATGCTTTTGTCTCTAGAAATGTACTTACAGTAAGTGAAAAATATATTTTTAAAGCAGCAAATGCATACTGGCTTGCTTTCCTCGAGATCATTCTGTAAAATAAATTGATGACTCGTTCAGCGCATTCTTGCGTTTATTTTAATATTGGCAGAATTCAGAGTAGTGTTTCCTATAATAGAATATTTGGCCACAATAGGTACGATGTCGAACAGTATAGAGACCGATTCAAAGCAGTCCGCCGTGAATATACTAACAAAATTTACCATGCCAAGCAAAGCTCCTGGCGTTCCCTTGTCGAAACTGAGGGGGAACCGGAATCCGTGGGGTTTAGTCCACAAACTCGTGAGGAATAAGCTGGGATCCACGGATGTCATACACTCTGTCCGCTCTGATGACTCGTCTGAGACTACACACTGGGAAGATACAATCAACCGGATTCTGGATGAACTAATATATCAGGACAACAACTCTGATACTGACATCCACAGGAAGATAGCAGTACAAAATTCCAGCTTCCAGCCAGATATTATGGAGGAACCATTCACAGAGGAAGAAGTCGATGCAGCAATTAAAAAAATCAAAAAAAGTAAAGCTCCTGGTTTGGATTTTATTGAAGGCGAGACTGTGCAACGTCTCTGGGCCATAGCTCCAATGATACTTCTTCAGCTCTTCAACACCTGTATGAATGAGGGTAAATTTCCATCACGTTGGAAGCATGCTAATCTGAGGCTCTTACCTAAGGATCCCACAGGTACCTCCAAGGCATATCGCCCGATTGCGCTGCTTCCCATTCTCGGCAAGGTTTTTGAGAGACTGCTGCTCTCCCGCTTCCAACCCCGATATGAAGCCAGTGGTTTGGCATCCTCGCTTCAATTTGGATTCAAACAAGAGTGCTCCACAATTGATGCTCTATCCAAAACCCTCAAAGTTGCAGAACAGTCGGATGCAACTTATGTACTGGCAATCTGCATTGACTTCAAAGGAGCTTTTGACACAGTGTGGTGGCCGGGCGTTCTTCAGAGGGCCAGAGTCTCTAACTGCACTTGGAATTTCTACAACTGCCTCAAAAGCTACTTCTCTAACCGCAAGGTCAGCATCAAAACAAAATATCACTGCATCACCCGACATCTAACCCGAGGCTGTCCCCAGGGCTCCATCCTGGGGCCAGCTGTCTGGAATATGATACTCGACGACTGGCTCCTGAGGGACTACCCACACACTACTCAGCTTTCTTATGCCGACGACATGGTTATTATCATTGAGGGCCCCACCCGCGCCACCATAGAAACCCAGGCTACGGTTGTTCTCGCTGCTCTGTCCGTATGGGCCACGGAAAATAAACTCTCAGTCTCCACTGAGAAGAGCAAAACCCTCCTATTAAAAGGCAAACTGGACTTCTCCAGACCTCCTACCATACGTTTTAATGGCCGCCCACTGAAAAACTACCGATCGGTGAAGTACCTAGGAGTAATTTTGGACGACAGGAGAACTTTCATTCCTCATATCCAGGCTATCAAAGAAAAGATAAAAAATTACATCACTATGTTAGCACGCTTTACCCGCAAGGACTGGGGTCTTAAAGGACCAACTCAACGCCTTTTATACTCAGCAGTATTTATACCAATTGTTACATATGGAGCTGCAGTATGGTACCACCGAATGACTTTAGTGCATGCTCAACGTAAAATTCAACAAATTCAGCGACTTATGCTACTACAAATGACCCGCGCATGTAGAACGACATCAACTGCAGCCCTACAGCTACTAACAGGCCGCCTCCCTTTGGACCTCCACGTCGCTTTTATCGGACTCTCTCATGCCATCAAGAAGAATAAGGAAGCTGAATTCCTCACTATTCAAACCCGTACCGATACCGACATCAAACAGGAACATAAACGTGTGTGGCTACAATTCATAAACTTATGGCAAACCCGCTGGAATAACTCCACAACTGGTGCAACTACTAAACTTTTCCTTCCTGTGGTAACCTACATCAACAAGCAACGTTCCACTTGGTTCTTCCCTAACGTCTATGCTTCCTTCCTATTAACTGGCCACGGGTCCTTCAAGAGACGCCTTCTAGAGTTCGGCCTAGTCGAGGATGCCCTCTGTACCTGCGGAGAACCTGAAGACTGGGATCACGTGATGCACTCATGCAACGTATACTTAGATCTAAGAAACCAACTACTCCTAGACCTCCACACTACATCACTTCGGCCAGAAACCAAATTATTGGAATCTAATGATGCCTTCCGTGCACTGACCAGTTATGCCAACGAGGTCTTTCGTCGTCGCTGGCATCACCTGCAACTCCCGAACACTACTCCTGGATAACCTCCTCTAGACAGCAACTGATACCCAGCACCGGAAACTTCCAGACATGAAACTGCAAATGGCGGACAGCCCTGTCGACGCCGCTCCGTGATTCTCCATTGTGACGATCCTGGACTCTTTAATTTGAACTTTACCTATTCTCTTCTTCCTACCCACAGTCTTTCTCCAGGACTCCCACAACTGCACCTAGCACTCTTCCTGCTCCGTTTCGCCTGGGAGGATGCCTACGCTCTGTCATCCTCGCTATCTTGTCTGTCTTCCACTTTCCTGTCTCTTCTCTGCTCTTTCCTTGGCCTTCCCCACTCTCGCTCCTGCAAGAGTGTGGACGGCCCGTCAGATGTCTTTTACTCCCTGGTCCGGCTCCTCGTGCCAGTGGACGGATGCTGGGAGGCTCCTTCCTGGTGATCGCGCCTCCCAGTAACGAAGAGGCCAGTCAAACAACACAAACAACACACTACTCACACATAACCCACACTGACTGGCTTTGCTATGTTAACAGAGTATTTAACGCGGATTTGTGGGAAACCACGGGAACCGCATAACAAAAAACACTATGTCCACACTATTATGACGAATGTTATTGCTCTTTCTCGAGCTGGTTGTTAATCCTGACATGGTCTGTGTGAGGTAAATTCAAGTTTTCGTAGGACTATTTTATTTATTTACATAAATACAAAAATACATAACACTATATTTACAATCATTTGAACCTGTGTAAGAAACTCCAGCAGAACACTGAGCTTCTCTTACAAAATTGTAAAACACAACAAAACTCTCAGACTCAAGTAAAAGAAATGCATGTATGCACACTCAATGACATTTATGTATTCGTGTATGTATGTGGCCTGTTTGTAGCGACTCCAGGACCTGAGTCCATCTCCACAAATTGTCTCTATTTTGACTACAGAACCTGTGTAAGCCTGAAACGTGAGCAGCCAACACCTGAGCAACTGCTGCCTGATGCCCGTCGCAAGGCACGTGGAGCCGGACATAATCTACTATCTGCGCTTCGGTAGTGCGCCAAAATCCCGCATCCACTGGAGGTAGTGCAATACCAGTGGATGCCAGCAATCCCGTACTCAGGATGCCCAGTCCTCAGTACCAGCAGGAAAAAAATAAAATAATAATAAAAAATAATAAATAAAATATATAAATTAATAATAATAAATAATAAATAATAAATAAAATATATAAATTAATAATAATAAATAAAAAATAAATAAAACATCTTTGATCTCTGAGGTTGACATCTCTGAACAACCTCAGAGATCAAAAGAATTCAAGTCCAGGATAACTGGTAGGAGACACGGGGAACAGCTCAGCAAGAGCTTGTTGAATTATCCAGTGTGGTGAAACATCTGCATTCTTCTGCTGAAGATGTCATTGGTGACGATTTGAAGGGCTTGAAAGTTAGTCTCATTTTCAATTAAGTCTTTAAGATTGACTTCTGAAATGTTCTGAACCTTATTTTTAAGTGTTCTCCGTTGTTCTTCTTAGTTGGGGCAGGACAATAGGATGTGGTTCCGGGATTCTGCTTCCCCACAGGAGCAGTGAGGATTTGTCGCCAGTCCGAATTGGAGCAGTTTCGCTTTAAGAGCGCCATGTCCTGTTAGGATTTAGGATGTGCTCACTTAACACAAACAGATGAAATTAAAGCTTATTAACTTTAAAATTATAATTATTATTATTTTTGTACTCGACTTTCAGTACTGATTCCCTTGGCATAAGCCGAAAAGAATCTTAGAGTTATTGCAAACTCTAAACAATAAGTGATGAACAAGAGAAGGTCTTTTAATAGGTAGACAGACAAAAACGTATTAAAAGAATTCTTAGAGAATTAATTATATACAGGATGCTTCTTATATTTTAAAAAAGTTGAGAATGAGATGAAGAAAAAACGAGAAGAAAAGAAAAATAATGCTAAAGAAGCCGCTTTATTAAAATTGAAGACATCAATGAAAAGAAAATATGGTCAATCCAGCCGCTTTTATGGCTTGAATGACTGCGCTTGTGTTAGCACTGACTTCCAGTTATAGAAGTTCCACAATACTGTAACAAAGTGTTCCGTGACAGTATAGTGATTTCCTCAAATTCTTCTATTTTAAGTCTGTGATTTAGAGGAATTTCTTACGGCATTTTAATCTGAGTCAACAGATCCTTAACATATTAGAACACACATATAGTCCCCATATACTGGGTTATTGGGGAAGACTTAGCTGATCCCACAATCATATGGGGAAATAGGACTGAATCAAGCGAGTTAAAAGGGAGTTGTTTCAGTTTTCCAAATGCCATTTTTCATTTTCATTTCCAAATAGTATTAGTAACGGCCGCATGGTGCAAGAAAGCCTATGGCTTATGCTGCACCAGCCAAAAAAAAAAAAAAAAAAATCCGAACAAAACAATGATAAAAACAAAAAATAAATAAAATAAATAAATAAATAATAATAATTAATAAATAAAAAAATAAAATAAAAAATAAATAAAAAGGAAATTAAACCTATCATCCTATGCGCTTCCCTTACCCGAAAGTACTATCCAGATGACCTTTGAATTTCCCCAAACTGTCGGCCTCTACCACCCACGTAGGCAACTTATTCCAGTAATTTATAACTCGCTGGCTAAAATAAAACTTCCTGCAGTCCAATCTAAACATTTCCCCCCGTAACTTGAATGTATGTCCCCTAGCTCTAGCATCATTTATAATCTTGAAAATTTCGTCCTCATTCATTTTACTGATGCCTCTCAGAGCCTTAAACACCTCAATCAAATCTCCTCTAAGGTGTCTAGTTTCCAAACTCTGCAACCCACATATTCGAAGTCTTTCTTCATAAGGATGCCCTTTTGCCGATCTCACCAGGCGAGTGAGATTGCGTTAATTTTCTGCTCATGGTCTGAAATTTCTCTTGAATAGCATTTGATCGATAGGAAACGTTCGCCGAGCAAACAAAGCTGATAAAAGATTATCATCAACTTGGATTATTGTGTTTTGTTGGTATTCAATAAACAAGGTTCTCTGCGACATTTGTTATGCAACTTTTCGACTATATTTCTAATTTTCAAAATATTCTCTATTTATACGGTTCTATAAGTAAAATCGTAAGTTTCCAAATATTGCATCACTTTGTACTAACAATATTTCGTTGAGATATTTGACAGAGATAAAACAAAAGAGAATATCTCAGATCACCCGCAATTAGCGGTATATTGCAGTTCGTTTTATGGCTGATTTGTAATAATTATAAACACATTCAGTACGTGATTTGGAAATAAATGTCAAACTCTTCGAAGTACTGAACGAATAAAATAAATTTAAGAGCACTAAATTATCAGATGACGACCCCAGGAGAGAACTTATAGGTGCGCATTGGAGATGTGAAACTTAAAAAGCTAATCATGTCATTAATGAAAGCAACGAGGCTATTAAAGTAAATAATAACTTGTATATACGAAATTGCTAGTGGGATCGTTCTTCTAAATCGAATAGACAAAGTTATTAAGGAAATTCCATAGCCCTTAATTCCCATTGTGTGTATTGCAATTGAACGACGACTGATTCACTTATGTTCTACGCAATGAGTCACTTCGGTTCTAACTCACCAAGTGGATTTGATTGATAGCAATCAAACTTCGAGGTTGTAGCTGGTGTTCTATAAATTTATGGTAACAAGGAGAAACGGTATAAATGCATTCCGAAATTTCGTTATGATAGTTATAGTGGTAAAATCTCCTTAAATCGCTAGTGCTGCTTTTAAATGCTTCTTTTTTTTTTTATGTTTCATAAAGTGGAATATTTCTTAATGTGAGAGAAACCACGTTCTTTATCTAAAAATGATTACAAGCTACTTTCCATTTCCCATAGTTTCGAATGCTATTGACAATTGTCATCCTTCAGAGGTATCATGGCTTTCGATCTATCATTTTTTTCAAACACTTTTCGAGAGGGCGCTTAATTATTTTGGATTCAGCTTGGATACTTACATTCCGACAATAATTCTTTGTTTAAATCCATAGCAAACACAATGGAAATTCAATCGTAAATGCAACACACTTCTGCACGCCTTTTGACATGTAATAATTTTATAAGTTGGGAAGAGTAACTTACGAGAAAGCGAGAGGCAAGTCTGCTTTAAACTCCATAAGCTTTTTTCATTTAGGATTCTAATATACAAAGAGAAACATACTCCACTCTTCTGAAAAGTGTATTAAAATCTCTTTATGAATCGCATGCAAGTTCCTTGTCACATGTTCTAAAACGAGCTATATTTTAATAGCACGCACACCAAATATGTATGCACGCGCGTACATATTTTTATTGCTACGTTCGAGTCTTCATTAGATTTTATAGCATACAGTGCGATCGAACTTTAAATTGACAGTTTTTCCGCCAACACTATTTCCCATCACTTTCTCTTGTTCTGTTGTATATTCATTCATATTTTTCCATGTTTTTTTTTTAATTTAGCCAGTATCTTTTGTGTGTGATTGTAAGGAGAATGAACTAAATAAATTTTCTGCTTATGCTCCGGGCCAACCACATAAAGTCAGAGGAATTTTTTCACAATACTCCTTCTGGGACAGTTCACGTTCCTGTAAATTAAGGTGTCAATAATTCTCTTCCAATTTTTTGATTTTTTTTTATTTTGGTAGTTGTTGGCGCATCGGCTTCTGTGGCCATATTGCACCTCCCAAGGTTTTTGCAGTACTTTGATCCAAGCCCGAGGCGGGGATCGAACCCGCGACCTTTGGGTTGCCGGGCAGGTACTTTACCCACTCGGCTAGCCCGGTCGGCCTCTTCCAATTTAAAATTAAATTTTGCGATAATATGAATTAGGCATGCCCTTTCTATTGTTAAAAAAGCAATCACTTGCAGTTATAATTTTAATAAAGTTTCATCTATATTAAAAAATTTACGTAGGCTAAATGTGTTTTTTTTTTAAATTGTTTGTTATTTGGTTTTTAGGAGCATTATTTTAACAAATTGCTTGCCGTTGTCAGAAAGTTCTTGAGCAGATTCAGTTTTTTGGCGGTTTATTTTATATATATATATATTTTTTTTTTTTTTTTTTGTTTGTTTTTTTTCCTGGAAATTTGGGTTTTAGAATAAAATTATGCCCGAAAAAATGTACTGGGAATGAACGAATATATTCCATTAGAAATTGAAGCGACGTCCCCGACCAGACTATGAGCAATTTCAATTGATAACCAAACCTCCATTTCTGAAATATTATATTCTTTGTAATGGTTTTATTTATTAATTGGAAAATGAAATATTTTGTTCTGTTTCAATGTACGCTAAATCTTATTTTATCCAAATCTGAATTTTTTCTTCGTGGATATAATTTTATAAACCAAAAAAGTATATATTATTTTAAATAACAATTATAACTTTAATTTTTATTTAAATTTGGAAATGAAAAAAGAAAAGCGATCCCTTTCACGTCGACTAATCTTCTATGGATTATTCTACCTAATCACATAAGCAGTTTGTTTCAAAACCGCACCCCGGAAATTATTACTTTCTTTGTAGTGATGCTTGACTCATCATGAAATCGCATAGTTTCCTGTTATTTCATTCGAACTCTCTGGACTTTAGATTGCGTCTAGCGCTGCAATAAACACGTATAGATACTCTTAACACATAATCGATAAATCAGTGAGCCCATCAGGCCATATCATCTGCTTCTCCTCTGCACCTCAATCCCATTGAAATTCATGAAAGACGGAAAACTGAAAATTACAAGAACGAAAAATCAGTTCAGTTCTGATATCGATTTAGAACATCTACCAAGAACCGTAAGAAATCTATTTAACAGCATGAAACGAACTTTGCAGGCGCAGTGACGTGAAAACCTAAGCTCTAAAGGAATGCAGAGATGGCCAGTGAATGATTATAAAGGAACTATGCATTTTAGCGGGATTCTACGTGATACTTCAGAAAACTTGCGTGATGGAATTTTATTCTTTCCAGCAAGAGATTAATCGAAGAATTTTTTTTAGCTTTGGGGAAAAAGTATTAAAAATGCAACTATAAGAATAAAATCAGATATTTTACTTTAGCAGTAAATCCGTATCCATAATTTATATATTGCTTTAGAATAATATTAAGCGAAATCTCACTGACATCAGTTTGGGAATATAAATCTTGCATAATCGTATTTATTTCAAATATATAACAGAAATAATTCAGTTAGGATAAAAGCGCTCTACTTTATCTGGATAATTTCACTTTAAAAAATATCTGGCACTGAAAGCGGCTTCTATTCAATCTCTTAGACTACTATTTCTTTAAATTACACAGTAAAATGCATTGTATAACCAAAATAGTAGCACAGTAGTTATAATCTTCGTCCTTCCACACCGGATGGAATCATGTAAATGAGGCTATGAATTTTTATGGGTTTTGTTTTTCTCTACGTCGCGGAGTTAGTCAGTCTCAGGTGCAAGTTGCATGTTTTTTTTCTGCTGGAAATTCGCGTTTTTTCGTGCAGCAAACTGATCAAAGAATGCATGCAATTGTTCAATCGATATACACTATACTAACACCCCATAGCCTTAGTTGCTTTTACACTTAACACACATCTAAATTAACCAGAATATTATAGAACATCTCTAATAGCAATGCGATCTCGCTTTTAAGAGGTGATAGCAGTGGCAGCCCTGCATGGTATGGATTGAAGTAGGGGTGGCACCAGTTCTTTGATGACTTCCTATTCATGTTCAAGACTCATCTTTATATCCTGAAACCCGTTTTCGGCATGGCCCAGATAATTCCACAGATTCTCGATGGAATTCATGTCCTGCGATTGCACTGGCCATGGTAGATGGTGCATATTCTTGAATAAGTTTCATATCTTACTGGCGTAATTCGCTCCTTGTGGACTGTTTCATTGTCATTCTGGAATGCCTATGAAAGTTATATAGTGATTTGGCTAGCTACCATCCTTTTTTCTTATTTTTTTTAACTAACGCCTTAGTACAGCCCTCTTCACTAACTTGTACCACTGTTGGTTCCATGTGGCCTGTCCGGTATCTTAAGAGAGAAAGGGAACTTCACGGAAAAAGAAATCAAAAATAAGCATTGCAATTACTTCCCCAGAGTTTTCGGAGAATATTCAAAGCAAAAGATGCAATGTATCCACTAAAAATCATCAACCGTTTGAAGAATGCCACAGTTCTTCGTGCAGACAACGCTAGAAGGATAACAGGCCCGTCATCTCAGATCTGATCATTCTAAAGAAAATTAACTACAGATGTCATCCAGAAAATTCATAAGAACATCCAATTTCAGAGAATTGCTAATCGTTGAACTCCCCTTCACTTCCCCCCACAGCTCTGAAAGTGTTCTTCTCATTGCCACCTAAATGGACCTAAATGAAGTAGAGGATCATGAAATAACTTGAACATAGCTTTTAGTGAATAATTTGAATTCGTGAACAGAGGATTAATTTCTGGTCGATTCTGGCTCAAATTATTAAGCCAAGTTGAACTGCTTTAATTGAACATGGACACAAATTCTCTCTCTCTCTCTCTCTCTCTCTCTCTCTCTCTCTCTCTCTCTCTCTCTCTCTCTCTCTCTGTCAGTTGCCAAATATTCAAATGGTGCTCTAAATCAGGGATGGCCAACTTGCCGCACGCATGATACTTGTGGTTCGTGCTGTTCTTGTTAGTGGTATGCCTCCCGATGTGAAAAAACAATATATATATATACAACCGGTTTGAAAATCAGTAATAAAGCTAAACACGTACTGTAGAGTTTCCACAGTGTGGACGCTCAGTGATGTCCCAAATTATGAAGCCAAATTTTGGCATCATATCAGCATTATTTTCACTCTGATTTCCTCTCACTTGCATATATTAGTATAATTGACTGATTAAGATCCAATTATCGATTAATACATAAAAATATATACATCTAATTTTTTTTTTTTCTTGATTCATTCTTGGAGGTTGCTGTGTTCATTACACGTTCTTTCTCTTTGAAAGCTAATACCTAACGTAGTCTATTTAAACGTTAATTTAGCCTAGGTAAGTAAGAGCTAGTGATTTTCTCGTGACATCGACTTTGTGAAGACAAACATTTATTAGTTTTAACCTATATATTAAATTTATTTTATAAACATGAAATTATTTAAATTTTTTTTTTGTGTTGCAAGTACTAAGCGTAAAATTCTTTAGGCAGTTTGCAAAAACATTTGATGGCACCAGGAACTGAGCAGTTGTGGGGGGGGGGATATGTATTAATTCTAGTAGCTTCTGAACCCACCACTGGTTGTCAAGTGACACATTTCCAACACAATATGTGGCACTCTGCAGGAAGAGATTGGTCACCCCCTGCTAACAAATGCAAGACAGGGGAACATGCTGACATCCGGTTACCATTAGTCCAATTTGCTATTTAACATATATAAAATGTAATTTAAGATAATCTACCTGTTTCGATAGACGGAAGTTTTGCTTCCGTGCATTGCGCTGAGTAATCATCTTTTGATATAGATTCAGATACTTCCCATTCTCCTGAAACAAATGTACTATGACTCATATGCACTATAATTTTATTGGCAAACGAGTTAATTATTAATTAAAATTTAAAGAAACCTATGGTTGCCATAATGGCGACTTATTATAGTCAACTTTTCTCCTTATGGGATTTATTATTATTACTGTTGCTTGAGAACTCTTTGGCACGGGTTTTCAGAAATTATTTTAGTTAAATATTTCAGTCCTGCTCTTTCGGGTGCAACCATTTTCCTCATGCATTATGAAGCCCGAAGCAAAAGGCTTTTTCCGAAGTGACCTATGTAAACTCAGGTAAATAATTACATAGTGATATTCATTCGACCTTGAATTAAAGGTGTAATTAAGGAGGGGGAAGCAAACTGTTGAAAAATGGCATTATGAAGACCCCCCCCTAGCAATGTTGACAATAAATAATGCATGCTCAGCAGCTTTGGGGTTCAAGTGCACCTACAACCCTGGAAATGATTCACTAAACTAGACTAGTGTTTATTCATTCCTGAACTAACGAACGATTATTTTCATTAAAAAAAAAAAAAAAAAAAACCTTCGTAAAGGAACAAATTTTATTCTCAACTTTGAAAATAAGTTATTGTGATAAACTTTTCCTAATAATGCATTTCGTTTAAACTGCCAATGAGAGAAGAGGGATGCGGGTTACGCGGTACAAGTGGGACGGGCAGTTACGTCACTACAAATGCACGGGTAAATAATTACATAGGTCATTTCCTGGTTAGATATCAATCAGGTGTGTCTTTTACGTAGAAAAAATTCGGTTTACTCCGTGATACATCCACTGGGGTTGGCGAGCAGGGGGCGGGTCCCCTGGCTATTGTTATTCTTATGTTATTGTTTCTCCCTGAATGGGAGGATTTCACCCCGCGACGGGTACTGGTACCAAGGGCACAGGGTGGTAATTATATCGGCTATTACTGTTTGTCGAGGAACTCTCGGACTGTATTCAGGATTGCGACTTTCTGGAGTTCCCTGAAGATGTTCCCTAAGAGGCCTATCGCTGCTGGTCTCATGCGAAGGGTATTTGGCACCATTCTGGTAATTGGCATTGTGATTTGGATGGATAGTTATTATTATCATCTGTTCATTTCTCTTTCGAGGAGCCTTTTGGTAGAAGATGTTCTTACATTATTTCGAAATTTACAAACTCATTAACAAAAATTTGTAAAATAATGAAACATACAATTTAAGATTAAATTAAACAAATAATTTGAACGTTGAAATAAAAAAAAATATATATTAAATAAAAGTTTATAATATGTTTCTTGTTATCTGAAAGGTAGTTGATTGATGATTGTTCTTTTCTTGCTTCCCAGTTCGCATTTAAACATGCCGCCAATTTCCAAAGATTTCTTTCCTGTTTATTTTATCCGTACATAGTTTCTGTGGATCGATATTCAAATTATTATTCAAATTGTCAATGTACGCAGTGCGTTACATTTCAGGCGCGTTAGCAAATAATAATAATTCATGATGTATAACAAAATAAATCAACCCATCGACATGAAAATTTGTTAATAAGAATACTAAAATATTCTAATTAAACATTAAAATTCTGAAATGGATCAGAGTTCCTGTTCCAAATTTATAGTAATATTTCTGTAGGGGAAAACCAGGAGGTAGCGATCCATATTTTACCTTCATTTGTATGAATGTATTTCTGTGGTCGGGTTTGGGGGGGGGCAGGAAAGGCTGTGAGTGATCTTATAAGCTTTCCTGGGACCAAAGAAACGCATGCGAAAATGTGATATCGATTGAATTTCTTATTAAATAAAGTCTAAATATCGAATAACATACTTCCATTAGGTAATAACAAAGTGCGTTACATTTCAGGAGCTTTTTTTTTCCCGTAAAATTAACTGTATTTTCCCAATTCTTTTTCTGTAATTAACTGAAGTGAAAAGTAAATAAAGTTATCTCGTTATTAATAAATTACAACTTTAAAGAACAGTTAATAAAACTACAGTTTTACGTCCTCGAAACTCGACGCCTACACATTGGCGTTATACTTTCTCCGGCTTACCTTTGCAAGTATTGCTTTTTGTGAACAGGTTAATTCTGTGAAAGATGGCAAAATTAAACAAAGAAATTTTAATATGCGAAGTGCCGTTTCTGCTTGTACTTTGGAGAGGAGACGAAGCTGATTTAGGAGAAAAGAGGTTACAGACAAGTTTTGGACTGAAGTAGCAGTTGCCTGCGGACTAAAAAATGGTGAGATTAATTTATTTTATTTAAATAGTGATATACGAACTGTGTGTGCGTGCCTTTCTTTGTATAGTATAAACAAAAAAAAGTATTTTATAAACTATAGTATAAAGTAAAAAGTATTTGTATAGTATAAACGTATTCAACATGTTAAAGTAATAAAATCGTTTATGAAAAGTTTGAACATCTCTTTTGGAAGTTTTCCCTTTCAAACTCGTACCTTGAATAAATTTTCTTACGATACAGAATAATATATTTCTTAAAGTGGTCCACTGTAATTTGTGGCGTGAATCATCCAAAAGTCATTTTATACCCAGAGAATGTCCTTTCTACCTCTACAGAAGTGACCAGGATGTATTTAAAAATGCGAGCGTTTGAAGCTTCTACTTGAAAGGGAAGTTCATTTCCATGTATGACTACATCTATTTTCCTTAAAGTGTGAAATCCTGAGTACTTTTCTAAAACACTGCTGTGTCTTCTTCTTATTTCTTCTCCTATACCTTCAGGCATGGTTGAAATTGTGAAATTTGCAATTCAACTCTTTCCATCTTTCCAATTGTGATGCTAAAAGAAAGCCCCGCGTTTCAAGTTGTTTTACAACTAGATAATCCTTTCTGAAATGGGGCTGAATGACAATGTTTTCTAGCCAAAGAATCAGAAAGCATTGCCTTAGAACTACCAGTAGCCGCTGAATGAGTACTATCCAGGGAATCAACAAATTCCTTTATCGATAGATTCAAAACTTTTAGCATAAAACGCGAGAACACGATCAAGTGGGATCAGAGGAAGAGTAGATAGCATATTTCTGTAAGTTCTGTAAGCGCATTGGAGAATAGCTTCTCCAATGCGCTTTTGGCAAAATCTTTTTATACTAAAAATAAGTTTGCTAATTTCACCAAACTTCTCTCGAGTGGCCTCTACCAACCTATGTAATATGCTATGGGCTAAGCAAGTAACGTGGATCGGATCTGGATAGAAAGCTTTTAATGCAGAAGCGGCCTGAAGAATGCATACTTAATAAATAACTACAAAGAATAATTACAACATATTACTATTTTAGAGTAATTCACCTTTTCGATGTCGTTACAAGCAGGTAAATAAACAGTGGTTCTGCGTATAATTTTACTTATATAAAATGTGCAGTACATATATAGCTTCTATCGTTTCGTCGACAGACATCCAAATGTAAATTTCTGTAATGTCTTGACGAATTTCGCGAATAATAAATAGACACATATATAGGATGTAGGAAAAGAGGCCCTGCAATAAAAAAATAAAGCAGTGAGCTGATATGGCCTCAAAAACACTTTTTTCGGTGCTTCTGCATTTATATGAAGCACGTATATGTCTTTTCCTTGTCCGTCCACAGGCACCAACTCGCCTCCTAGTAATAATATTTATTATTAGTAGTATTTTATTTGTAATAATAATGGTATTAGTATTTTTAAAAATATTTATCCATTTGATTTATTTTTATTTATAGTAGTAATATTTAATATCCTATAGTTTACAATTTTGAATAAAATATGAATTTTTTTTTTGGCCTTAACAAACGAGGGTCTACAATATTCAAGGATTAATGCATTCAAAGAGAACTGTATTGGAAAGCTAGTGGAGGGGAGATAACCCCTAATGGGTTTACAATAATTTCTCTGAATGTTATTTCTGCGAACAAGGATTCATAAACTTATTTCTTAAAGTTTGCATATTTTATTTCTCCAATTTTAGTGAAATTTGGATAGGCTCGAGTTTCTTTTTTTTTTTTTCTTCTTTTTTTTTTTTTTTTTTAAGTCACATTTAAGATTAGAAGTCGATTGTCGCGTGACAAAAATAAATACGAGGAAAAAAACATATCCTTTAATGGGTTAATACGATTTATTGTTCTAAAATTGTATCCTCAGAATTTGCAAACAGCTTTGGGATCCAAGAATTCCTTTTTTTTTTTTTTTTTCATCGCTCGCTTGCCAATGTCAGGGCGCCCTGAAATACTTATTGCTCGCTCGCCAGTGTGTAGGCACCTTTAGTCGTTTAGTTTGATTACAACTGTATAGTATTTATTGCACTTTCCCCATATAGTTTTAAGTATCTTTTCTCTATATATGTGTTATCTGTTCACAAGCAAAACCACGTTCACGAGTTTTGCATAACAACACACGTGAAGCTTGCACGGACTCTCTGAAGCTAACAGTACTGCATTAAAACAATATTTAATCTATGAATTTCGTTTATACTTCCAACTTGTAGGTAAAACAAAAATAATTTCCAGATTTCTATTTGTCCGATTTTAATGTAATTTGCGATGGCAAGACAAATATTTCTATACGAACCAAGTATATAATTTCATGAAAATATAACTACTGGGAAACACTCTATTACATACAGACTAGTGCTTATGCATATCTGCTAACCTGATTAAAAACATGAGTATTTGTTGGGAAAAATCTCCCTAATGTGTCAAACCGTGTCATGCTGCAAGTAAGTTTTGGTTCTTTACCATTACTCTCCGCTGTATCACCCGAGGTCGAGTTATCCACCTCTTTGCTTTAGACACACGCAGTCCTGTTATTTATGACGAATTATTAAGTAATTTAGAAAATTTATTAAACAGACAACTCTTGTATACCCTTTCTATAAACCCAGAGTGCATTCAAAGTTAATTAACTTGAAAATTAATTGGTAGGAGACTACTTCTTTCATAAAAATGAGAAATTCACTGAACCCCACAACTTCATTGTCCTTCAGAGAACAAAGCGGAACGTTTTGAAATTGGCTCCTCTATATTATTCGCAATTATTGTAATGAACAGAAGGAACACAGTTCCCCAGTGGTGATACCGGGTTCATTAAGAATCCGTGGATTTGTGTGCATTATTGTTTAGCTAGCGACACAAAGAATGATCACACCTCATAGACTGGGAGACAAAGTCATGTACCGAATCCACACTTTTTCATAAGAAAACTGCGTTCTCGGAAAAATGTGAAAAGCAGAAAACGATAAACTTTACAATCTTTATTCCCTCCCAAGAAATAAAAAAGGTATGATAAAAATATAGCTCTTATATTAAGCTGCTGGTTAAACCAATTGGAATCCAAAGGTGTAGCTGAAGGATGAGGCAAAATGTGTAGTAAAGGGGGAGAGGGGAGGCTCTATATTGCGTAGTATCGTTAAGAATTTCTTAAAAACACTACATTAGGGCACATTTATTTCCTCAAGTAATTACTCTGGGATAATTTACATTATAATTGTCTGGCGCTGTTAGTTTCCAGAAGTATATAAGAGAAAGGCAGTCAAGAGCGGGAAGGGGAAAACATTCCTTCCAAGGAAATATTGTAGTAAGGTCACACGTTATGAACATGTCTTTTCATGAGATAACAAAACAAGAAGGTCGCAACAGGAAATCTCTAAACTAACCTTTCTAAAATCAGGAGAAAAACAAGTAATAGATAAAAACTGTTGGACTATCTGCATGGGACACAACTAGGTTGTTTTACGACAATATCTCACTTTCGTCAAATAAAACTGGTGTTTTTGGAGAATAAACCCTCAGAAATGACAGGTCTCTTACATCTGTAGTATGAACATGAATTTTTGTCCGCTGTATGCAATTTTAAAGTGATGTAATTACAGACCAGTTCCCATCGCTGAACACGGCATTTGAATGCTCGTTGTGAAAACTTTATTCATAATTAAAAACAATTTTTTAAATTATTTATAACCTCAAAGCTGAGTTTTGTTACCCAGCAATTAAATATTTTATAACAAGACAATATTTCGCTGTTGACCTTCTTTTCAGTCATTTGTTTGCTTCGCTCGAGAAGATCTTTCCTCTGGTCAAAACGTATTTGACAAGCCTCATACTGTATTTCTTAGAAATAGCGTGCCAGAAGAAGGGGTAAGGGGATACTCCCTAAAAAGTTTTAGATTTTTGTGTCTTACTCGTATGGTGCAATAAAATAAGATAGTTCTTGGATATCGTGATTCCCTCGTGGGTAGCACAGTTGGTAAACTCGCTGTCCTCCACATACCGAGTGGAAAAGACTTGGGTTCGAAGCCGGGAGGAGTTTTTATAGGGCTATTTCACAAGGTGGCTGAATTAGTCGGTCTCAAGCGAGTGTATCATGGTTTTTTTCTCCCGGAAATTATGGTTCTTCGTCCAGCGAACAGAAAATCTACCTCAAAACCCATGGCCTTGGCCGCCGATGCTCCTGTAATCCAATAACTAACAACCAAAAATATTTCATAAAAATAAAATAAAATAAATAAATAGATAAAGAATAATAAATAAATAAAATTAAAATAGATTTTCATGGAGCAACTGCGATTGCTCATAAAGTCCATGTCAAATTTAAATAGCAGCATAAAAATATTTAGTTTAATTGGTCGGTTGCCTCGCTTTTCTATCTGTTTTTGACAATAGTTTCCACGAAATTTGGGATATTACTTTACCATACCGTGAAAAAAATTATTTAGTCTTGGCATCGTGGCATCTTAATCAGTAATGATGAGCTATATTGCTTTGAATTCAGTATGAGGACTTCAAAAGAATTTTAAAAGATTGGATTGCGCAGAGGCACGAAATAGTTTCCACTTGTTTATGTTGGTTCAACTTGAAGACTTGAACCAACCTGTAGGTGTACCATATTATTGTGATTTCTGTATTTATGTAAATGAATTATTTTTAAAACATCCTAATGTATTGATTAACTTGATCAATTATGAAGTTTAATTTGTTGAATACTAAGTTGAATTTGCGAAATCTAACTGAATAACACATTCTGAAAAAAAAAAGCCTGCGGTGTTTTAGAGAGCTACATTTTGATTCTTCGTAAAAAAAAAAAAAAATTCTAATTATATGCGCAGTTAATCATTGCTAATCTGTAACTTAACCGCTGAGAAAATCTCGAGAAGCGCTCGCGCCTGTAGGAGTATAGGAAGGGAAACTCGCATATTTTGCAGCTCGCGGTAGAATATAAAGGTGTTTAAAATTAATTAAAATCAACTGGAGTAATTCCATTCAGTTTTTCATTCTGACGTAAACAAGGATCTTTCAACAACATATGGCGTTAGCTGCAAATTACTAATTTTACGCTACGATAAGGATTAATGATTAACGATTAATAGATTTAATTATTTTCTGGTTACATCATCTTAAAGTACCATTAGCTTACTAGTGAGGTAAATTACGAATGATGTATTTGTTAATTTAATATTAATTTAATCAGGTTTGCAAGACCGAGAAATTAATTAAATACATTAATTATGATTAACGATTAAATGTGTGATTTAACCCAGCAATCACGTGTGCGAGTGATGATGCATTCAATACTGAAATGCGTTCATCGTGTCATAAAAAAAGTTCTCGCCGTCTCTTACGAAGATTTTTTCACGCCATGCACCTATCGGAGCCTTCTCCTACCCAATAATTCCCTCTCCTTTTTTGCATTTTGAAGGTGGATGCTCCTGCCTCAGTCATATATGATGTCAACAGACAGCTTGTTTGAGTCATACAAAATTTTCCGTTTGATTTTCTACCAAAATTTGATGGAAGGCGTAAATGATACATTTTTATATAATCTGAATGTGATGAGAACCATGTTTTGAAAGTTTCTGATATCGGTAAAGGCTTGGTACAATTATATGCGTACTTAAGGCACAGCGAGCTTCTGTGCACGTACAAACGTTCTAAATCACATTTTTCACAAATACTTCTAATTAAAATAATGCTAATTTAACGTCTGTTTGATTTAATTGTCGGAATGTGTTTTTTTTTTTCGAAGTAATAACCAAAAACTGTTTTTTCGAAGAAAAGTTTTATTCAGAATTGCACTTTTTAATTTATTTTTTGTAAATGTCGATAACCACGGAATTATCTGTAAGGTATACATAAACCTTCAGAAAATCAATTGCAAGTTTACTCGTAGCCTCCAAATTCAGCTACTTGAGATGAATTTGGAGGCCAATACTCCACTACCTCAATATATTTGAAGAATCATTGGTATTAAAAAACCTGAGCAACAGTTCTTCCGCGCTTAAAATCTTTAATCTATAATTTTATCCTTAATTGATCATTTTCCGTGCCCCCACCTGACAAGTCAAGTTCCGGGGACACTTGCCCTGGCCCGTGTAGGCTTAACTCACCTACCGCATAGTGTTAGGGTCAGGCGCCACCTGTGGTTTCCCACAACTGCGCCATATGCACTGTGAAGAAATACAGTACTACTGTAGATGCCAGAAAAGTGTTGAATACGTAGTTTTGTGTTGGGTTCTGTTGTGTGTCCTGGCATTTGGCCTCAGGGTCCCTGGTGGAACCCCACATTGCCCGCACACACCACTAGGAGGTAGCCAGGCTGCCCATAATTCTCTGGCTAGTCTCCGTTAGGGTCGCCTCAGCTTCCTGAGCGGAGACCAAGTTAAAAAAAAACCAATACAAATAATAAAAAAAAAAAAAAAAAAAAAATAATAATAATAAAATAAATTTAAAAGAAAAAAAATAATAATAAAATAAATAAATTTAAAAGAAAAAAATAATAATAAAATAAATAAATTAAAGAAAAAAAAATTAATTAATTAAAGAAGGAAAAAAAAAAGAAAGCGATTAGATAGAGTGAGGTAGTACAGGGTGTACAGAAGAAGAGGGGAATGAAAGTAAGAGTAAGGAATATAGGCGAAGGGATCCCCAACCAATCAATGGACACTCAGTCAATCAGGTGAAGAAAGGGGAAGGAATGGGGTCGAAAGTGTCTGTACAAGGGAGCACAGATAGGATCGCCATTTGGCGCCTCTGTCATTGACATCGGGTGGTGTCCAATCCAGGGGTTTAATTCAATCCAATGGTAGCTTTCAAACTCCAGTCGTCGGACAATTGTCCGTTTGATGGTGTCACGGTCAAGTTCATGACTGTCTAGTCTGGATGAAAGTCCATCATGGTCTCAAACGTCTGTTGTCTTCCTTGGGACCGTTGTAGTGCCGGTACAGGAACTGTAGATAAGAATTTCCTTCGGCTGAAGAACTTTTGTGCGAAACGCGTAAAAGCTGTATATTCCTCCCTACTATCAAGCAGGTGTGTTTCTTGGTCTTTGGGTATATAGTTCAAGGAAGTGATGAAGGTGCAGCGGAGATCCTCATACAGGGGGCAGTCGTACATAAGGTGCGACCAACTCTCAGTCCCACCATAGGTTCAAGTGGGATCATCGATGATTCCCGGGGCCGTCAGTTTGCCTTTTAATGATCCATGGCCAGTTAACAGGTATGTAGCATAAAGGCCAGGTGAAAACCAGGGGGGAGAGCCTGGGGAACACCCTGTTAATGTAAGGGAAGGACTTTCTAGTGATTTCACCTTTATTGGAAGTAGTCCATCTCGCTTGCCACGCCTGCTGCAGAGGCGTGAGGAGACGCTTCTTTTCTGCTGTTCTGTTGTTTGCTGTGAAGTCGAGGATGGTCTTGGAATTTGCTTTAGAGAGGTGGAAGAGTAGTCCACAGCGGACCACCTCCAGGTCCAGTGGCATGGCGCCTGCCAGGATTTGCAGAGCATGGGTACTGACAGTGCAGCAGGCACGGGTAGTAGCGAGCAGGATTCTTCTACCACTATCAGTGATTGCTTTCGGGTACCAGATGCCTGCTGCGTACGTTATAATCGGGGTAAATACTGCTTTATAGAATAAGGACAGAGTGTGCCTATTGAGTCCCCAGTCCCGTCTGTAGACCCTGGTGACAAGGGCGGTGTAATTGCGTATCTTTCTTCTTAGGTATTTAAGACGTGGCTGGAAATTTAGTTTGCTGTCAAGGATGACTCCTAGATACTTAAGTTGAGTGGAGAATTTTATGGTCCTGTTGTCGATTTTTATCTGTGGCGGTCTGGCTTCATTGAGACTTCCTTTGAGAAGAATATAATCTGTTTTGGTGGCAGAGATGATGAGGTTATGGTGTTAGCCCAGTTCTGTAGTGCATTATTCGCCAAAGTCTCCAGTTGTGCCCTATAATCGCCGGTAACGGTGATAATAAGATCATCTGCATAGGCCTTGAGAGGTGAACTCTCCCAGGTCCATGCCAAGGAATTCATCAAGGACAAGGTTCCACAAGAATGGGCCCAGAACCGAGCCCTGTGGGCATCCTCTGTAGACCTGTCTTGTGATTTTCATATTTGGAGCATTGACAGTGATTGACCTGTTGGAAAGGTAGCTTTTGATTGAGTTATATAGGTTTACTGGAAGCTTTGATTAGCGCAGTCTGCCGAGGACGCTCGGCCACCAAAGTGAGACGAACGCCCCAGCAAAGTCGACAGCGATGACCAGAAAGTATTTCTTTTGGGTAATTCCTACTGCTTCAAGGAGATTGTGGAGTGCATCCACAGTGGAGTGCCCCGTTTTGAATCCAAATTGTCTGTGAGAAGCCATGTTTGCATTGTTGTAGTGTTTGAGAAATCTGTATAGTAGCCTTTCATAGAGTTTATAAGTACCGACAGGAGAGCGATGGGACGGTAGGAGTTCGGGAGTTCAGGTGGTTTCGTCGGGTTCTTCAGGATTAATTTTACGTTGGCCGACTTCCAATCTGTTGGGTAGTGACCATCACGTAGACAGGTGATGGTCACTACCATTCCATCACTACATTCCATTGAATAGATGAAGTATTAATTCGGGGGCACACTCCACTGTTTTCTTTATAATCTGTGGCATCAGCAGGTCCGGTCCTGGGCATTTCCTATCTTTGATTAGGGCCGCAGCAGTTTGTAGTTCTCCTAAGTCAAAGGGAGATTTCTGCTCTTCAGTGTGGTAAGTCTCATTTTCTGCACAGAGGGATTTTTGTTCCTGAGTGATTGGTTTTGTTGCTGGTTGTGGAATGGCGTCCAAAATGTTTGTTATGGATTGCTGCCAGGTGGTTGCTTCCGTACCTTGTAATGACTTGGTTGCAGTGGTGACCTCTCCCCTGGGTACTTTGTTTGTGGTGATCTTGTACACAACTCCCCAAGCACTCACCTACCACATAGTGACATAGTGTTTTTTGACAAGCGGCACCGGTGCTTTCGCACAACTCCGCATTTGAATCTCTTGTGAAGTAAGACAGTACAGTACTGTCAAGGCCAGATAGCGTATGTTCATGTTTGCTTAGTGCGGGTTATGTTGTTCATCTGGCCGCTTGGCCTAGGGTCCGTGGAACACCACAGACCGCTAGTTACCGTCACTGGCACTGGGAGCCGGACCAGGTATGTGGAAAGAGAGAACTCTGGCTGGCCGACCCTGGGGTTCGCCTGAGCTTCCCAGGGAGAGCCAAAAAAAAAAAAAAAATAAAAAAAAAAAAATAATAATAAAAAATAAATAAATAAAAAAAATAAATATACAAAAATATTAAAAATAAATAAAAAATAAATAATAATAAAAATAAAATAAAATAATAATAAAAATAATAATAAAAAATAATAAAAAATATAATAAAAATAATAAAATATAAAAAAATAAAAATAATATAAAAAATAATAATAATCAAAAATAATAATAAAAAAATAAAATAAAAAATAATAAAACATATAAAAAAAATAATATATAACTACCACTCTACCAATATGCCCTGTGGATAGCACAGTTGGTATAATCACAGCCCTCCCCACACCAGGTGGATAAGATTTCAGTTTGAATGCCGCCAATGATGCGAGGAAATTTTATGGGTCTATTTTACGAGTAGCTGAGTAAGTCTGTCTCAGGCGAAGGTAGCATTGTTTATTTTTTCCCAAAACTTAGTTATTGTCCAAAAAAACCAAATCGAGCTGGAAATGCGTGAGGCATAAGTAAGTTCCGCTTATAATTCGAGTGGCAGCCATCTTGTTTCAAGTTGGCTGCCACTCAGTATTTGCTACTTTACATACATATACTGTAAGCGCTCATATGCACTGAAAAAGTTAGTTAAAATCAGACTGCAGGAAAAGAAGTTTTCAAAAAGTATCGCGACGGACATGACGATCTCATATGCATGCTTTACTGTTTTAGAAAATATGCTTCAAATTGACCATAACAATATCCATTTGCATTTCTAAATACAAGGAGACAAAACGTGTCGGCATTGAAATGAATCGCCAATGTTGACTATGTTTTAGTAAGAAAAGCACTTTGGGTGAAATACATTTACTGTAATTTGTGAAATAAAGGCGTTTACTCCATCTACATTTTTGGAACGTGTTAGTCCTTTTCTTTTCATCAATGTTACCTGATATGTTAAAAGCGAACCAAGAAGCACTTGATGAATTACTGGATACTACCAACAAAAGTTTCTTCTTTATATGGTTAATAATGTTTCGACAAATTTAATGACCAATGTATATGATTTTTAAATTACATATTACTAGTGTGTATTCCTTCATAGTGCATTGCGTGTTTTAAATTGGATTATTCTGAGTAGTGCTTTTTAAGAGATTACTTGATCATCGAATTTTGCCAGTAAATAGATTCAGTACTTGTAATGCTTCCAATTATTCTTTTAAAAATCGAGAATCATTGATCCATAATGACAAATAAAATATTCTCCAGGCCTACGTAACCAAATGTGGCAATTTAAAATCATTTAAGATGGGAGAAAGAAATGCTATGGAAAATTGTGGAATGCATTTATTTAAATTTTATGCGCAAAATCATTATGATATATCAATTGTAGATTACTTTTTTCAGATTTTCTGTTTCAGTTACAAGGAACAGACTTAAAAAAAAAGGAACTGTTCTGTTATTAATTATTAGCACTGCGATAATTTACTTTAAATATCTCTTTTATATAATACAGGGTTGCTTTCAAAAACTTAGTAAATTATAGCAGTTTACTGTTAGTTAAATATCAAAGGTTTCCGTAATTATTTTGTTAATAATTCCTTTGTGTTGCATATGCAGTTTGACTTCAGAGTACAAAGAAATTACCAAAGGCAATAATTATTTTTAATTAACTTAAATGCAATGAATGTAAGAGTTCTTAATTCTTAAAATAAATTAGCATTATCCTTAATTGAATGCTGAAAAATTAATCTACTTGTTTAAATACACTGTTTCTTCTATCTTATGCTAGCTCGACATATCGCTCAACGAAACATTTCTGATTTAAAATTTCGCATCAACAAAATTTCTTTTTTTCTGTTATTTTCTTTTCATAATGACGCTGATAATAAGCGAGTTCCGTTTTCTTGTGATGAGAAAACGTAGCTTACCTTATAATGGGAATCTAATTGAAGTCATTTCAAATACAGATTCATTAGCGTATGAAAGAAGTTTATTGTACTGAACGTTACGATCTTGCTTAAAGGCTAAATGGCATATTTAGCAGAAGCTACTATTTTAAAAATCTTTTCGGTTATTCATCAGTAAGGGTACCATTAAGACAACTGTAGTGTCTCAGAGATAATGTAACTACGTAGAGGTAATATCGAAAACATATACTGAGTGGCTGTTTTATTAGGAACACCTGCTTAAAAGCAAGAGCTCTCAGAACCGCTTGGACTTGTCTTGGCATGGATTCAAAGAAATGTTTAAAGCGTGCAATAGTGATGCTGGTCTTTATTGACTCAATTGCTTTCCACGGTTGTTGCAAACTAGATTATTGCGAACCTCTACTCTGAAGAGCTCATTCCATTTCATCCCGCAGATGCTCAGTTGTATTTCAAATTATGACAGAGGAACTGAAATCGCACTGAATTGATACCTCAGTCCATCGCAGGAGGCTGACTTCGTTTTAATATTCCTGGACCCATTTTTGAATAAATCCAGCCTTCTTGCATTGTGTATTATCCTGTTGGAAGAACCCGTTCACAAATGGTCGTACTGCAGCTATGATGGATGCGCTGAATCCAATCGCAGATGGATACACTGCAACAGAGCAATATCGAAATGTTGTTCTGCTGGTACCAAGGGTCCCAACGTACACCGCCAAAAGCACTTCCTATACCATTACATTTCTGATTTAAATTTGGCAGGATGGATCTATTCTGATCTCGCCATCAACATGAAAAAGCAAGAAACAGGATTCGTCACAATAAGCAAAATCTGTCCAATCTGCCACCATTCAATGATTTCCAATCCTCCGCTCCAAAATCATTCTGAGCTCGCCGTAATCATACCTCCTTGTTTTTTGCTGACAGGCGTGGAGCTCGGTTCAGCCATGGCTGCAAACCCTCATATTTGAAAAGGTACGAAGTGTTTAGTTTTACTCTTCCTCTTTGGGTACCAGTGTTATACTGGGTTTTTATTTGATTGTAGCGTTTCTGTCACTCTGAAAAACTCATATCAGCGTTCGTTGGCTTCCCGAATCAACGAGCTGTTGGCTACATGTTGTTTGGTTATTGTACCAATCTCGGCATACACGTGACACAGTCGTGGGACGAAACATTAGCAGTGTTTTAGTTTGCTAGATACTCATACTGCCCCTGACTACCATGCTAGGTTCAAAATCACTTAAGTCTTTCGTCCTGCCTGTTTTCGCACTGAATTACACACATGCAGCACCCTTACATATCTGCCCACCTACATCATATCGCATGATATGAAAGTTATGCTGTTACTTATGTTCTGCTAATTTCGTGAAAAGGAAAGCTGTGCCTAATAAAATGACCTGGAAGGTTTTTTGTAAATAAGAACCACAAGATTCCCCGGTTATACCAAACAAGCAAGAGGGGAAGTTGCCAAAAATAATAAAATCATCTTAAACCAAGCAAATATAGTTTTAATTGAGGAAAAGGGGGAAAACGTTTCACCACAGATTAAAAACAATACATGAGTAGATATAGAAATTTGTCTTCTGTAGAATGTGTATTCTGCAAGTGAAATGAAAAGAACTGTTCGTAGTCATTTCTTAATTCATTTACAGTGTCTAGTATGCATTTTCTGGGAACATTGAGCCAGTTTCGGTTAAATCTTGGGAGGAAACAGCGGCATCTCCATCGTGGCGTCTCTTATTGGCTAATAATGTGTCAATTCTTGAAATAAACAAGGAGAAGAATGTTGGCTTCAAACATGATTCCAACAAAAAGCGTATGAGATTCCTCTCGATATAGTGCGGAGGTTTTCCAGGATTTTATTTAGCGACCTGCGTAATCAGTATTCCGTATTAAAGTATGTTTCCAAGTTTGATACTGGGAAAATGACCATATTGGTGATGCACGTGGCATTATCTATTTATAGGTGCTTTGCATCTACGAATAAAATATTTAACTTTTTAGTGCCAGTGAGGTCTAGAACTGCAGAACTCATAAGTGTCTTCCTCTTGGAATTCGTGAATCATTACTGAAAAAAAATTATCATCCAAAGTGATTAGTCATCCCAGTCTTGCTTTGTTAGGAGCACCTTTCATATAGATATTGACATTAGTTTTCCTCCTCCTCTTTAAAAGAAAAGTTATCCGTGCCTTTTTATGGAAGATAATCTTTGAGATGATTATCTCAAATCCCAAAGGCTGAAAATCTTTTCGAAATGTTGCGCTGTAACTTTGATGCGGATCTTATAAATTAGCTACCAATAACAAGTATCGCCTGAAAAATCAGACCACATCTCTGTACGCTGATATTCTGTGTGTGGTCGATCATTCATGAAACTATTTCCACATTATGATATCTACTCTGACTGTAGTGTCTGGTATCCACTAAGTTCCATGCTGGGCTGCTAAAATCTGTGCATAGAATACTTGGTGTTTTCAGTATTTCTTTCAATTATACGGACCTCAACGGATTCAGTGGGAATAATTTCTTCTGCATTTATCTATGTTTTGCATTGATATCTGTTCTCAAATTGTTAATGCAAATCAATGAACTCAATACACTTTAGACAAGTACAAAGTACTTTGTACTTGTCTAAAGTGTATTGAGTTCATTGATTTTCATTAACAATTTGAGAACAGATATTGTACTAATCTCTTGATATTCATGTCAGTCTTATATTATTGTTTTCATATTTCACAACTAACGCATTCCATTTTGCTTCTTTTTTTTTTTTGTAAAATAAAATACACTAATTATTTATTTATTTATTTCGTATGATGTGATCAATACACGAAGGAACCAGTTTTTTCTTGCTTCCTTCGTGTATCGTGGCCGGGATATCCAACCAACCGGTTGGTTCGGCACCATCGTGATATCGAACCCGCGACCTTTGGGTTGCCAGGCAGGCACTTTACCTACCCGGCTAGCCGGTCGGCTACATTAATTATAATAACCTCTGACGGAGAGTTTGTTGGATTTCTCAAGTCAGCTTCATTCCCACCAGGAATTTAGGTAACACGTAATCAACGGCCATATTCAGTAAATGGTCGTGGAGGGCCTAATTTTCCCCTAACATCGCTTTCAACTGAAAATTCATGCAAACCCAGTTCGTTGGAATCGGATCTCCATTAGCTTATTTTATGCAATGTCATTCTCGTGCCATGTACAACTGTTTCTCTTTTCTTAAAATGCTTTTTTACTGTTTCGGAGGGTGAGTGCCTCTCAGACCTCATCCATATTGTACTTCAGTTATTTCTGCTATGGTGGCCTAATAATCTAAATTTCTTAGATTGCTTTCTCCTGTTTTTGACCTTATTCTTCTTAGGAAGCTTAATTATTTATCTCAAAGGTGCTCAAGTCTCGAGTGGAATTCTGCTCATTTAAAGTAAGAATTTCATAATGTATTGCACTTATTAATTAAATTTTGTTCGAGTATCGGACAAATTATCTAATTTATTCTAGAAAATGTGAGTTTTGAAAAAAAAAAAAAGTTAGTTTGAGGAGGAAACTGGTTAAGTGATCTTCACATTTTTCGTGTAATATCCATTTAAAGCGTTTTCATCCAGATTGGTAATATTTCTCACAACAGGCAATCGAATGTCTCTTCCAAATGCTCTCTTCATGCTCTTTGGAAAGTGGTGGTATCTAATATCTGTCAGTCTGGTTAGTAATGTTATAGTGGTGGTGCACACAGCGTGTGGTGTTTAATTTTGGTATAGAGAAAGAGGCAAATTGCCATAGTAATAAATTCTAACAGGGATGCCATATGGCTTGTACGGTTATGTCTGAAATTAGAGCATGCTCTTTCGGTGGTCGTTATCCATTTTATGTGTTTACCGCTAGCATAGCAAAGCAATTTATGTGGACATGCTGAGCTGTTAATATTTATTAATGGAACAGGAACTTGTAATTTCGATGATTCTGCAAATGACATTCCTAACCAAGGAAACTCGTTGACTTCCCAAATATAATATTATTCCTCAGCGCACAAAATTTATCGATGTCCATAAATACGACCGAGTAGAAAATAGTTGCTGAAAACATCTTCAATTTACAACATCCAGAGGAACAAAAAAGTATATTTTATTTCATTCATTCAGTTATTTAGAATAATCGCGCAGACATCGCTGCACTGCACTCTAAATTCGTATATTCTATGCTAGTTTTTTTTATGTACGTTCTCAGAAAAAAAAAAAAAAAAAAAAAAACCACCCTGGTCGCCTCTGCTTAAAGGTGGTCATACATGCTACGAAATGCCGGAAGCTGCCCTCCGAACAGCAGATCCCGAGGTTAACGTGAACCCTCCGGAACCAACGCGTACAATATTGTAAAGGTAACCACAGCCGCTATGGTTTGAGGAAGGTTGAGGTGAAAGCAAGCTGTAACTTGTATGTGCAAGTAATCTTTCCGGTTTATCCATACATGCCTAGAAAATTTCTGTACTTACTTTGATTGTTTTTGCTGGAGGACATTTTTTCTGGCTGCAAAGTCACTATGATATCATGCAGATTTTCTTTTCATATTACTGTATATCTATCGAAGCACCCATTTGGTTGGAAACGCGCCTTACTAGAGTATTAAATGTGATGAATAGCTTGGACTGTCTTTAAAATTATATGGCAATATTGACTATAAAAGCCAAGTCTTTTATATTTGTTAACATCAACCAGGGATTGCTGTATTTTATATTCTTAGGGAAATAATTCTGCCTTCAATCTGTTAATTTTTGAGCCCTTGGGCACTCGCTGCAGTCAGTTCTTACTGAAACGTGTTCTGTCAACGAATAATAATCTTATCATTTGGGGGTTATGGGGACAATTTCACACAAAATATGTTCATAAGTATGCGTGCCATTTTGTTTATAACATGTTTACCGAAATTTCCGCTGGAGGGTATCACGGACTAATTTTTTTTTTTTTGGAAATTTTGCGACTTTAATTAATGAAAATGTTATAATAAAAAAATAATAAAAATAAACTGATCCAGATCAGTGAACGCGTTCTTTTATTTACCATTGTACGCGTGCCAAGTTCTACACTTAACAATGGTAAATAAAAGAACGTTTTAAATGACCTCGTGAGCATGTCTGTTAGTCATATAAATTCCGATTTGTCCCTTAATATTGCAGTTGCAAACATCTGAGCTTTCGTTAAACGTTTAGCTTTTATTGATCTACAACTGTTTCATAATTGCATCACGCAATAAAAATAGGGTAATTATTATACTTTTGACTAATAGCATTTACTTCTTCAGCTGGTATCCTATAAAACAATGCTTGTGGGTTGCTCAAAAGAATTTTGAGCAACCCACAAGGCAGACCGGCAAGAGTAATTTATTTCAGTCTATAGACCATTGGAAAATGCCAGACCAAAGAAAACTCCTTCGTTTCCGCTTGACAGCCTCCTTGTCTCAATCAAGATATTTTCCAGTCGCTGCCATGCTTCCATTGCCACTTCATCACGCTTGATATTATTGTATAATGTAAGCTTAGACTTCCATTGGGAAGATCTTCTTTCGGGCAAAAATTTGTTTCTGTACTTCAAAACGAGATGCATGGTTTACGCTTCCTACTTCTAGAAGAACACTAAGCAGTCAATTGAACTGTGCATGTTTATTAATAATCTGTTTAATTAGTGTTGGTCGGCAATAACCGTTATAAACGAAAAAAATAAGAAGAATCTCAAGTGTTATTACGAGACAAACGAGGAGCATAATTTCTTAAATTCAGTAGATTTACCTTAACTTTGATCATTAAAAGTTCTGTTATACAATGTACACGGTTTGATGTCGTCAGACAACTAACAGCATCAAGCAGTGTTCATTGTATAACAGAACTTTTAATGATCAAAGTTAAGGTAAAAGAATCTACAGCAGAAAAATGGTAGCTGAAATCTTTTCAGTTGTATTAATGGTGACATAATTGTGCAGCTGAAATGCTCATTCTTGGTGTTCAAGTTTAGGATGTTATTCATCAGCTCTCTTTAGCGCTCATGAATAACATCCTAAACTTAAGTAATCGAAACTTAACTAAAATTTATCTTTCATATTTCTATTTGAATATCTCTGTGTCTTATTCCCTTCATTATTATTTTTTTTAATTCCCATAATATTCTTAACCAATAAATCCAAAATAACTAAACCAGAAAATAAATACAAAATAATGTACGTTTTCTCCAAAATGTCTGATATAAAATAATTGTGAAATTCCACGAATTTGTTTACCACATCTTCCTAATTTTTTATTTTAAACCTTGAAAAAATTATAAATAAATACACACTGGACGAGCTCGAACTCATCCGAAAATGAATATATGGGATGAGCCATAATTTCAGATATTTACTGTTATACTGTTAATGTAAGAGGGTTTTTCAGAAAGTAATACCAACGCGACCGTGTACAAGCACTTGTGGGAATGACAAAGCTAATAACGAAGACTGAAGTTACTGTAAGAACTATTCTTACACTTATATTTTTAGAATTTATAAATTATCAAATTTTAATAAATGAGTGAGTTAAGAACAGTCAAGCCCTCGGCAGAATTGTTTGTGCTGTTTACTCTTCGAAAGTGAGAGATTAGTGTAGCAGCAGGAGGGACGCTGACCAGATTATGATACAATGGGTAGGCCAGTTTGACGCAGTTTGTGCCTACAGAAAAAATAGGGCTGTGGCTGCTGACGGTAACGGGGGACAAAAGAACGCCCACACCCCTAAAGTGGTTCCATCTCCATCCAAAAGGAAGACCCAGATCAGTAAACAAACCCAGATCAGTAAACAAACCCAGATCAGTAAACAGACTCGAGATGTAAACAAAGTACAAACAGGCCGACATGAGAAGCACTCAATGATTTCACAGGCGATGTCTTGTAAGGAAGCGTGACAGAAGAGGTAAGTGAAATGGTCATCCCAGGATAATTTCTAGAGATTGGTTAGAGCCCGGATGTTGTGAATACAAAGAAAGGAGTTGTACCTATCAGACGCGGGTCCAGGCGAGGAGAAAAGAAAATTAAGCGAATGAAATTCAAGATGAAGAGAGAGAGAAAAATATGATTGGATGGAAAATAAGGGAGAGTGGGACACAAAACTGGGACGCAACAAAAAAAGAAGACGGAGCAGAGCCCGAGAGTCAGAGTCCCGAAGCCTGGAAGGGAAAGATCCGGAGGAGAATCCCGGAGGTGCGAAAGAGTGGCGAAAAGATATTTTGGAGTGCGGGGAAACGCGTACGGAAAGTTAGATCATGATAGTTTAGTGGGTGCAGATAATAGCGAAAGGCAGAATGACCTGGAGGAAGTCCTGAGTGTGGGAAAGTCAACGTGGAGACAGAAAAGAGCCGTAAGCCCAGCTGATCAGGGAAGACATCGCAGGAAGGCCTAAAGGATCGAAAAACTCATCCAGGGGGTAGAAAAGGAAAGCAAGTAAGTTTATGTAGAATAATTATTAACGGAAACGGTGTTAGAAATAAATAAACGAAAGACAAAGTAATGGACAGGACATTTTGTAAAGAACTGAGACCAGGGGAACAGAATATATTGTAAGTGATAGGAAGTAGAGTCAATAACTTGGGAGAAAGAGAGAAAGAAAGTGTGTGTTACTCATCTGTGATTAGAAGTGTCTGAGAACAAGGAAAGTTGTTAAGCCTGAAAAGGCTCAAATGATTGTGTTAACCTCAAATGATTGTATTGGTTAGTTATTAGCATTCTGCATAGTAGATGAGGAAGTTACAATTATGGTTAAAAGAACAAAGATGAGTGTAGACATCATAACATGTATAGTTATAGTTGATTGTTGTAAAATTTCGATATTATGAATTATAAAGTGTGTGTAACTATCTTGTGTAAAATAAATCTAGTTTGTTGTTTTATCTTGAGCTTATGTGTGATATTGACACCAACTATTAACAATTAGTGGTACGAATTATCCAAGCTAGGGAAGCTAGAGTAAAGAGAAAAATAATAAAATAAAGTCCTTAGAACTTGGATCTTCTGATAAAATTAATGGATAATATATATTGTGCAGCAGGTAGCATGTGGGCCTTGGAAGGAAATTGAGGACCCCCCTTGCTTCAAGAAAAGAAAATCAAATAAATTTCTTAAGCATCGGCCTAATGAAGGTTCCAAGGAGGGATGAATATATATATTGTGAATAAATAGATAAAATAATATATATAATAAAAAGAAGCGGTAATAATAAAATAATCATAAAATAAATCACCCCCCCCCCCACAATTGGCGAGTGCCAGCCAGAATTTTTCTCACAGTTAGTGATAGCTTCCCGAAATCGGATAACAAAGATAGTTCCCCCAAAAGTGACTTATCCAGCCTGGAAAATTTGGCCTTAGTGTTGGAGAGTGAAAATTCTCCCAGGCAAGGAGAACCAAAGAAAATAGTTACTGAACTATTCAAAATCAGTTGGCGAGCCAGAAAATTAATTTGATTTATTGAAGGTGTAATTTATTGTGATTATAATCCATTCAACAGGTAGATGATTGAGTAATTGTGGTTAATGATTATTGGTTGATTAATTGTGGTTAATTATTGAAGATTGTTTAATTTTCTTGAGAGTTGAATTAGTATTGATTATTTAAATTGCAGTAGATTATCATTGATTGTTTAACTGAGGTTGATTAATATTGAAGGTTTAAGTGAAGTGAATTATTATTAATTGATTAATGGTAGTTGATTATTATTGATTAATAAATTGTAATTGATTATTGGTGATTGCTTGCTTAATAAGAATTGAGTGAGTAATATGTTAATAAGTATTGAGTGATTAATTGAATATTGAGGATTGCCTTAATTGTGGTTAATAAATATTGAGAGATAAATTGCAGTTGATTATTGACGATTGTTTAATGGTGGTTGATTACTGTTGATTGACAAATTGGGGTTGAATTAGCATTGAACATTTTAGTGAAGCTGCTGAGATTTGATTGTTTAAATTGAAATTGATTAGTATTGATTGTTTAAATTGAAGCGGATTAGTATTGATTGTTTAAATTGAAGTTGATTGTTTAATTGGTTAGTCATAGTAGATTATTGTTTAATTGGAATAATCGATAAAATTATATATTTTGGAGGGTATATATTGTAACAATGCTTCTAAGATCACGGATGGCAACTAGCGAGAGAGATGAACGGGAGAGGGAGAGTTCCGTTGAATTAGGCGTGCACTCGAGTGTAGGTAACAAATTTAAAATGAGTAAATACCTGAAACCATTTAAGGGTGAGCCCACTGAAAGGGTAGACGTATTCTTACGAAAACTAGAAATTGCTCAGGAAAATGAGAACCTGGGCGACATAGAGGTCGTGGCGTTGGCAGAATATAAGCTAGAAGGTGAAGCCCTAGTTAAATATCAGCGAGCTACACAAGTTACCGACGTAGACACACTTAGGCAATTCGGGGAAATTTTGATAAAATTGTTCCGTAAGAAATATACATTTATGGAAGGCATAAATTGTTTGAATAATTGCGTACAAACAGGTAAGGAGACTGTAGAAGATTTCCATAGGAAGTTCGTAGAAGTGAAATTAGCCACTGAGAGCGAAATAGAGGAGAAACAGACATTAGATAAAATACTAATGGCCCAATTCATAAGCGGGATGAAAGAGAAATACAGGAAAGAAGTCCTCAGACGCAGCCCATCTTCCTTGGCACATGCCCTTTTATTAGCACGCGATGAGGAGAGACTAGAGATGTATTTTAAGAAAGAACGAAAGGAGAGTGTATACCAAGTATCTATAGAGAATAAGAGCCTGCGGCCGGACAAAGATGATCGTCCGGAAAGAAAATATCTGGAAAATCAGATCGAATTGTTCGGAAAACAATTGGCCGAACTGACGGCGGTAGTAAAGAAAAGGGTAAATTCGCAGGCCGGAAGCAATACAGACAATACGGAGTCAATGAGCCGGAAACGTGAGAGGGAATTAGTAAATTTTGAAGGGTTTGGCAATGAACGGGACTGGCCGAAACGGTGTTTCATTTGCGGTGACACAGAACACCTTGCAAGACAGTGTCCACTTAGGAATAGCCAGAGGAGACATCAGGAAGGCACCCACCATCACTATGAGCAGGGAGCAGGTCGGCCAACTCAGACGCGAGGGCAAAGATCAAATGGTAGGAGTGAACGTCTATGGGACCGGAGAACAAGGGAGGCTAAAGATGAAAGACAACACATACGTGTCAATTCTTTAGATTATAGGCAAATTAGACATAAGCCATTTTACGCAGATGAAGATAAAGCAGGCCGGAATAAGGGAAGGTACAGCAATCAGAGAGGTAAGTTCCAGGACAGTAATCATTCATTTCGTGTCACACCGAATAATAGAAAATTTGATCACTGTCTGGTAAAATGCTATAGCTGTGGTAACTATGGGCATATTGCCAGATTTTGCCCAGCACGAAGGGTACATCTCAGAGCCGAATACAGAGCTGATGACCCAAGAAAGGAATGGAAACTGAAGAGGGGTCGGTTCTATCCATGGCGCCCAGCAAACCTGAAATCCAGGCCTGGTGCAAGCGAGAATAGACCAAATAGGGTCGAGGTTAGTTATCAGATGACAGAAAATGATGTTAAGAGTAAGACACCGACTGTAGTGGTGGAAGAGAATAGAAACATATGGAAAGCACTAGGAACAGGCCGAAAGTTACCGAAAAGAAAAAAATGTGTTGATAAAGTTCTGATTGCGCAGGAGGAGTTAAGAAGATTGAGGAGAAGGAGAAGAATTAGAGAAAATGGCGGTACAAGGCAACAGGCAGAAAACAAATTAATGCATGTGGGAATAGTAGAACTAACTGAGAAAGTTAGGCAAAATTCAGGTCAAATATCTCAAAAGGAAGAGACACTAGAAAATAAAGATCGCAAACCTCGAATGGAAGTAGCAAACCGCAGTAGAATCAAAGGACAGTGGAAGGAAAGATTTGTGAATCAAAGTGCAGAAAGGGCAAATAAACTGAAAGAATCAAACAGACTCCAGCAATTGTATTTAGTGGGAGGATTAATTGATGAGTACATAGGATGGGAGTAGAATTAGTAAGTACTAAATGTAAATTTAGGATAGTTAAAAAAAAAAAAAAAAAAATTTGTATAGAGGGCTACTCTTAAGCAAGATAAAGGGATATGTATTTATATATATAAATAATAGGTAGGGCAAAGATTAACAAATTAGTGAGGAGGATTGGTCGGTATAGAAAAAAAAAAAAAAAAGGGAAACTTTTTTTTTTGACGGAGTGTTAGGGAATGTAAGAACTATTCTTACACTTATATTTTTAGAATTTATAAATTATCAAATTTTAATAAATGAGTGAGTTAAGAACAGTCAAGCCCTCGGCAGAATTGTTTGTGCTGTTTACTCTTCGAAAGTGAGAGATTAGTGTAGCAGCAGGAGGGAGGCTGACCAGATTATGATACAATGGGTAGGCCAGTTTGACGCAGTTTGTGCCTACAGAAAAAATAGGGCTGTGGCTGCTGACGGTAACGGGGGACAAAAGAACGCCCACACCCCTAAAGTGGTTCCATCTCCATCCAAAAGGAAGACCCAGATCAGTAAACAAACCCAGATCAGTAAACAAACCCAGATCAGTAAACAGACTCGAGATGTAAACAAAGTACAAACAGGCCGACATGAGAAGCACTCAATGATTTCACAGGCGATGTCTTGTAAGGAAGCGTGACAGAAGAGGTAAGTGAAATGGTCATCCCAGGATAATTTCTAGAGATTGGTTAGAGCCCGGATGTTGTGAATACAAAGAAAGGAGTTGTACCTATCAGACGCGGGTCCAGGCGAGGAGAAAAGAAAATTAAGCGAATGAAATTCAAGATGAAGAGAGAGAGAAAAATATGATTGGATGGAAAATAAGGGAGAGTGGGACACAAAACTGGGACGCAAAAAAAAAAGAAGACGGAGCAGAGCCCGAGAGTCAGAGTCCCGAAGCCTGGAAGGGAAAGATCCGGAGGAGAATCCCGGAGGTGCGAAAGAGTGGCGAAAAGATATTTTGGAGTGCGGGGAAACGCGTACGGAAAGTTAGATCATGATAGTTTAGTGGGTGCAGATAATAGCGAAAGGCAGAATGACCTGGAGGAAGTCCTGAGTGTGGGAAAGTCAACGTGGAGACAGAAAAGAGCCGTAAGCCCAGCTGATCAGGGAAGACATCGCAGGAAGGCCTAAAGGATCGAAAAACTCATCCAGGGGGTAGAAAAGGAAAGCAAGTAAGTTTATGTAGAATAATTATTAACGGAAACGGTGTTAGAAATAAATAAACGAAAGACAAAGTAATGGACAGGACATTTTGTAAAGAACTGAGACCAGGGGAACAGAATATATTGTAAGTGATAGGAAGTAGAGTCAATAACTTGGGAGAAAGAGAGAAAGAAAGTGTGTGTTACTCATCTGTGATTAGAAGTGTCTGAGAACAAGGAAAGTTGTTAAGCCTGAAAAGGCTCAAATGATTGTGTTAACCTCAAATGATTGTATTGGTTAGTTATTAGCATTCTGCATAGTAGATGAGGAAGTTACAATTATGGTTAAAAGAACAAAGATGAGTGTAGACATCATAACATGTATAGTTATAGTTGATTGTTGTAAAATTTCGATATTATGAATTATAAAGTGTGTGTAACTATCTTGTGTAAAATAAATCTAGTTTGTTGTTTTATCTTGAGCTTATGTGTGATATTGACACCAACTATTAACAATTAGTGGTACGAATTATCCAAGCTAGGGAAGCTAGAGTAAAGAGAAAAATAATAAAATAAAGTCCTTAGAACTTGGATCTTCTGATAAAATTAATGGATAATATATATTGTGCAGCAGGTAGCATGTGGGCCTTGGAAGGAAATTGAGGACCCCCCTTGCTTCAAGAAAAGAAAATCAAATAAATTTCTTAAGCATCGGCCTAATGAAGGTTCCAAGGAGGGATGAATATATATATTGTGAATAAATAGATAAAATAATATATATAATAAAAAGAAGCGGTAATAATAAAATAATCATAAAATAAATCACCCCCCCCCACATTACACGGTGGAAAAACACAAAGAAACGTTTCTGAACGCATGATGCATTGTCTTATCGTACTGAAACCAGCAGGCTAAGTCGTTTCGATATGGACAGGAAAAAATGCAAGGCAAACCGCGTGCCATCCTTCCACCCATTGATAAAGTGTAAAGTGTATTCGCGTCTAATGGCACCAGGGGTTTCCCCCATCTCCGCGTTGCTTTCATTGTGGGTGTAACAGTTGTGTATCGTTGTTCTTCTGGCCATTTAGCCGCTAGACCCCTGCTCGGGGCCCAACGTTGCCCACACTTGGCCTCGTGGAGGCAGACCAGGTACACAGTAGTTTGAAATTTTTACTCTGGCAGGCCTGGGATTTCAGTGGCTAGGGCCTTAAAAAAATCATCGTAGGGATAAATACTAGGTTTTGTTAGGCCTAGAAGTTTGCACACTTAGTTCAATTTAGACATCGTTAGAGTTTTGCAGTGTGGGACATGTGCTGGCGTATAGATAGAGTGGGGGGTGAAAGGCAGAAGTATGGGGACGATAGAGAAGGCGTCCCCAGATTGTTAGTGAGGTAGGCCCATGCCTCACCAGGAGAAGAACGGGAAGGCTGAAGGGGTGGTAAGAGACAGCAGAAACCGTCTCCTCCCACCCCTCCGCCAGGGGAGGGGAAGGATTGGACCACACAAGGAAGTGTGTCCAGGAAGGCCAATTTGGCCATACAGCAACACTGCTTCGCTCTTTTGCCACCATGTTGTTCCTATCCGGGTCATCATAATTTGAGTGTCACTCATGAGACCAGATTCATGTCCAGTGTGGTCAAGGCCATATAGACTTTTGTTGCACTTGAGGTGCGGTCTCATCCATTTGTAGATGGAGAGTCATCTTCATCTGTGTGGACGTATTGTGGTAGGTGAAGCCTGGGAGTTTTTATCCCCGTCCTGGTGTTCCCCCCCATCTGGTTGTCACTTGAGAGTGGGTGGAGGTCAGAACTCTGATATTGCTCAGTGAAAGACAAAGTTCAGTGAGGGTCAGTCTTGTGGTCGCTCGTGGGACGTTTTTCATTCAGTTCATTAGTGTTTTGTCAACTGGGGGGTGCACTTTAATCTTTAGTCTTTGGTTTTGTAGTTCTGATTTGTGGTTCCCTGCGTCATCAGGTAGCAGCTTATATCAGCTTCATGATTCTATCCCCTTTACTTGGCTGTGTCCGTCCGTGAGCTGGTAGCACGTTGATACTGTTCCACAAGACAATACCAAATTCCTTGTACTGCTAACTATTCCTTTATAATCATTTCCATCCAGCAATATGACGAAGGCGCGCTGACTTTGCCTGTGCAGGGTGTCACATAGCTGGTGGTGGAGGGAGGATGTTACTGCTGAGATGTAAATAGGCTATCCTTAAGCAGTTCCATGTTCTGCAGACTTTCAATGAAAAAAGGACAGCGCTTTCCTATTCAAACCTTTCTGTATTTGTCATTCACTAGCTTTGCCATGATTTGCCTTGGAATTCATTGACTTACACCTATATGTAACTCATAATTATCATTAATTTGATATTGTGCTGTGTCCCGAAGTTTAGTCCTTTAAGACCAAACGTAACATTTCAATAAATAACATAATTCACATCACAGTTTTTTTATCGTTTATTTCAGTATTTTAATCTTTATTAGCTGATTAAAATGGTTTTATGTTAAACAAAATTATATTCAAAATAATTTTATTTTGTATTGGCCACAGCAAAATTTTTACGAATTGAACAGAACTGCACTTCTGGCACTAACTACTTAATAAATTTAATTTTAGAATAGTTCTTTAACTTTTCTAAGGAACCTTTTTCCATTCTCTACACCACCGTAATATAAAACATTCTTCGGTACAAAACTCGCTTGTGTGTGTGTGAGAGAGAGATAGCACGGTTGGTATAACCTCCATCCTCCCTACACCAGGTGGAAAAAAAATCTGAGTTCGAATCCTGTTGACGACCTGAGCAATTTTTACTGGCCTTTTTCAAAGTGTGGGTCAGTTGGTCTCAGGAGATGGTAACGTGTTTTTTTTTTCTCACGAAAACTCGAATTTTTCGCCCAATAAACGGGCAATTCCAACACAGAACGCACCCAGTTTACAGACTATATATATATATATATATATATACACGGAACATTATGGCCTAAGTTGCTGATGTGCCTAAAACCTTACAAAAAGCAATAAATCAGTCATTGAAGAATCTCCTTTCCTGATTCATTTCAGGATTCTTCTCGTAGTGTGACCATATACAAGGTGATTAAAGGTAATTAAAATGGATTTCCCTATCGCACAACTGTGTTGTTGTATATTAGCATTGGTAATGACAAATGATGCAAGAAAGCAAGTTTATACAGCAACAGCCAAAAAAAAATAATCTCACATTACCTGTCCAACTCTTCTAGAAGTTTATCGAGTTCTTTGAATTTGTTCGAAGAAGGACTAGATACCTCTAAAAGGAGTTTGTTCTAACAATCACACACCAGCTGGCTGAAGATAATTTTCCGCACATCTCTATGGCAAGCATCCTTCCTCAGTTCGAATTTGTGCTGGAGGAAGAATTCCATTACTATTGAGCTATCTCAATTTGATCTCCTACAATTTCAAAAATCTACGTTTCTAGTAGATGCAAACTTTTGCTCCCCTCAATAATCTTGCTGCTCTTCACCACAGTTCCAAGAGATCCATGTCGTTACTAAAATGAGGCTTCTAGACCTGTATGAAGTACTCAAGATGTGACCTAATGCACTACCTTATATAATGGGATGATTGCCTACTGGAAAAATTCCTGTATATCATTGACAAAGCCCCATGAGCTGTCCTGGCAGCCTGTCTGTACTGCTCAAAGAACTTCACATCTAATTTCACATTTACCTGGGTGTTTTTTTTATTCTCTGCTATCCTGAGTGTGGCCACACGGTTGATACATTAATGGGATTGCTGTCCCCATATGCAATACCTAGCATTCATTTGCCAATTGTAAACTTCAATCACCATTTCTCAGTTCATCTGCCTAATTTGCCTAGATCTTGTTGAAGTAGTAGGACTTCGGGAATTTAATAAAAGCCAATGAACGATTACTGTGGTTAACCACCCTGCCAACCTTCGCATCAGCTGCGAACTTAGACATTAATCCTAATATGCTATTATCAGTATCATTAATAAATACAGAAAACAAAAGTGGGCCCAACAGCGCAGAACCCTCAAACAGCTCCGCTAATATTAGTCGAAGCCAGTCAACTATCCTTTTTCTACACTGGTGACCCCCCCCCCCCAAACCAACCCTTTATCCTTAGAAGTAACCGTCCCACTCACTCAGTCATCCCTTTATCCGTCATCAATGTCTTTAAAGGAGTCTGGTGATGAATAATTAGCAGATGAAAACATATTTTATTAACTCTGAATTAGAATACTGTTTCTTAAAGGATCCCTTATTTCTTCATAATTCTCTTGTTCCATCTCAGGATTGTTGTGATATGATTCTGCAAACTAATAACCAGTGGATGCCAAGCATTCGATGAATTATTTTATGGTTGGCGTGTTCACATGATCCCCTGTGCTGATAACCATATGGCTGATTACTCTGTGTGTGGTACGATACTATGACACGGAAGGTGACTTTGAAAGAATTCTTTGTTGATATTTCAGAGTTTATACACTGAGTCCGATTTCTAAGTGAAGTGATTATGTTGTAGACTTCAAAAAAAAAACTTAAAACTATTTGGAAGAATTTGGATATATGTTTTTTAAAATTGAATTTAAAGTTTTGGATTTTGGGAATTTAATAAAAACGAATGAATTATGAGGGTCAAGCACAATCTCCTAGTTCATATTTATTAATATCATATTATTAGCAAGCTAAGCAATGAATAGAAACATTACAAAGGACGATATTTTTGGTGTGAATCATTTATTTGGTTTCAATAATATGCAGCCAATTGTCGAATTACAAGAGAGTATCGAATTTTAGATCTCTATTAAAATATTGTATTAAACTAACTTAAATAATTCAAATGAAAAGCATTCAAGAAGTTATTCATGAATTGGAAAAATGTAATCATTTTATTCTTAAAAAGGTTTTATTTTTTAAAGTTACCTTGAGAATATAATAACGTCTACCAATATTTAATGTTAAATGTGGGTGCCGATATTATTATACAAACCTTTTGGGAATAAATGCACGCATTTTCGTCTGTGAAAGCAAATATAAAACGTTCCCAGGTCCCGCATAACAATTTCAATACTTTAGTCTAAAGCCTCAGTAAAGTAAAACATAGATCTTCCGTCAGTTTAGAAAGAGAGTATGTTCCCTACGGTATAGTAGAATTGGTGTCGTGTTCCTTCTCTGGCAGCCAGTCAAGTATGGGTTCCAATAAAAAAAGTAATGCAAAACTGCTCTACAAATGAAAACCGATGCAAATTGCCAGGACATGTAAGATGCGCTAACAAAAATTCCGCATCATTCTGCTAAAAAGTATACGAACTGCACTTTGCACAACATGTAAATGAGGATCACAGGGGTGTTTCAGAACATGAAGGTCATACATAGAGGATTGACTGAACAAAGAAAAACGTTTATATAAGCATGCGTCCGATTCTGGTCGGCTACAGACGTATGGCAATTTGGAAGCATGCTCCATGTATATTAAAATGTTTATTCACACTAGGTTCTTGTTTGTTTATTCTTATTTAATAAGATTTAAGTTGATCAACGAAATAAATACAGCAAATTGATCAATGTTGTTAATAGGATTATAGGTAAGGCAAGGCTCTGTTCTGCTCCTGTGAACTGACCACCCCTATATCAAACTAAAAGGAATAAATAAAATAATATATACAAATAAATGAATATAAAAATAAGATTGATAAGAGAAAGACCAAGAAACATACACCCTCTGAGAAGTGAGCGCACGGCCCCTCTCCCAAAGAGACACGCCCACATCCCCAAGAACGAGGGATATGAAATTAAAAATACAACAAAACGAAACAAAGGGCCAATAAACTAAATGATAGAATAAATGAAAACAGTTTTATTTTATTTTGATTTTAATTTTTTTATTTTATTTAGATTAGATAATTTATTTTATTTTATTTTAATTTTAATTTATTTTATTTTGATTTTAATTTATTTCATTTTGTTTATATTTAATTAATTGCGTTATTATGATTTCTTAATTTTGAGTTGAATATTTGCACGTTGTTTTGTATTTGGCGGTTGGTGGAGTCCACGTCTAAATTTGACGTCGACTCCACCAATTTTGCCTTATTGATGGGTTGAATTGTTTCGATGAAGCAGCGAAGCAACTAAGGCCATGAAGAGTAAATGTATCATCATCAATGAATTGTATATTCTGTGGTTGGTTTTTCTGGATGAAAATTCCTAGAAGGGATTCTGGATGAAATTCCACTGTACTTACAGTGAAACTCGTCTAGATCAAACAACCTCTGACTTCGTGGAGTATGTTCGTAGATACAAGCGCGCGACCCGTTTTTCATGTATGAGCTCTGTGGAGTGCTAGCGTATATATACGTTTCAAGGTTATTTCAGATAATGAGTTTCATTTATGTACGAATGAATCTACAAATATGTGTTACCATATCTTATCAGCATTTCCGAGTTATTTCAGAAACAGTTTATAATACTCATACATGGCTGTAAGAAAACGGCTCTCGAAATCGGGAGAAAATTTGTACTTGTTACAGTTTGGGTATACAAAAGCCGAAATTGGATACGTTATTCTAGAATTGTGATCTACATATTGAAGAAACTGAATCACTTGATATATAAATAGATGCAGAGGATATATTACAACATCGAGACACCAAGAGTTAACAAAGAGGTTATTTATATTTGCACGATTGTTTTATCTTCTGATGTAACTTTTACCAATAATTTCATTCCAGTCTTTAGACAATCAAGTCAAAATAAGAACACATTAATGTTTAAAAAGTTTTATGTACAAAGCGTTCATTTTTACAGACCTTTAATTCTACAAAGAGACTCACTACATGGAGCCAACTGATATTGAAAATCAACAACTATAGCCCTCCAGCGTTCGGAAAATTTACCTCCCTCGCCCAAAGAAGCGTTCCAATAACTCATTTGCCTGTTATGCGGTCGGCTTTCCTGTTTTCTTGATGAAAATTCCGAGTTTCTCTGGAAGAAACAGTTAACAGTTGTCTGGATCAAAAAAAAAAAAAAAAAAAACCAACACTTCCTTTCTACAGGTATCTAAAAAAACAGCCATCTTGTGTATCCTGCCAGCCACTAGGGTTAAGTTGATTAATATTGCTTAATTTAACTGTATTTATCTTAATTATAAATAAATGAATGATATCTTAGTTTCCGAAATTATTATAAGACATCACTAGTACTTAGAACCGATATTAGAAGAACCTCATAAAGATACGACTAAGGTTGTTTCGGCGTCTCAGTGTTTTCTGAACGATATTGCATCTTGTGGAGCGTTGATACTGTTTATTTTCTGCAGTGCTCTTCGTTGGCTTATTGCTTTCTGTTTTGCCCTGCCGTGTTTTCATTTATTTCCTTGGCGTGTGGCATCGTAAGATTGCAGGGTGTAATAGACTACGTCTTGTGACTCTGAGAAATGCATTTATATTCCGCTTCTCTATTTATCATCTAATGTCGTAAACAAGGAAAATAACAATTTGGTCAGCATCGCGTTCCTACTGGCATTCCCACGTTCGTAATAGTAAAATTCTACTGGTCTAGTGTGGGCGTCTTTCTTATGGCGAATTTATGCATTAAAATATCTCTGCAGTGTCAGCGAGGACAGATCATCTATTACACACTTTGCGTCACCATTCGCTCATTCAGAAGACAGTGTAATTGCAAGCAGCCTAAATGTAAGGCATCCGCGTTAGGCCATTCGTAAAACATTTCCAAACAACGATTGCAGTTGAGAATGTACAAGCCGTCACCCATGAAAAGTTAATGGCTACCTCGAGTTCCATGCAGCAACCCGTTAAAGCAGGGACGTGAAGACGGGTGATACACTAGAGCGAAATACCCAAGACACCATCGATCACCAGGGGCCGACACAGGAAATATATATTTATTTTCTCGTCAGCCCGAGGCCTTTTACATAAAACTTTAGATTGGCTTCACTCACTAGACACAAATGGAAAAGTTTTATGCAAGTCAGCACAAGTTTATTGCACTGTTTTTCTACAGAAATATTCGGCCTAAAAGGTTAAAATTCGTTGACAGAACTGAAAATATCAAGAACTAGAGGGTGCTCGATTTTTTATTATTATTATTCTTATTACCGAAGGCTTGCCCTGTGGATCTAAGAAACTGTTTTTTCTACTAAAGAAAGAAGCAAAGAGATTTTCAGTTAACACGACTTATACAGGTAATAAAATATTGAAAAATGTTTTCATTAATGTTTCAGTGCTCTGTGAATATTTAATACACCTACTACTGACACAAGTCCAAAATTTTCTTGATGGTAAAACTTCCTTACTTCATTTTTTCTCAGTTCTTTCGAACGATTAATTCAAAAGTACTCCATATTTCTAAGTTAGACTGCGAAGTGTATTTCTTCTATAAAAATTATAATTTCTTACAGAAATGATGAAATAATAAATTTAAGAACGATTAAAAAATAAATTATCTTACTCTTCGTAATCCTTTCAACAGTTCTTTCTTTTTTCTCTGTTTCATTTTTTCTCTTTGCACATTTATCTTCCATTCAGTACCATATTATCGTACGTAATTATCTTAGCTTATAATCTTTTCATTTGAATTAGCTTTCTAATTTTTCTGATGGCTTTTTCGTTTTTATGCTCTCCCTCTCTCGTTCTGTGCGTGTGTAGGAACGAATATTGTGGGGAAAAAAAAGATCAACTCCTCTAATTTGTCATGTATTTAAAAAGAATGGCTAAATCATTTCTTGTAATTAATGATTACTGATGGAATGGTTCTGTTTTCACACTGCCATTATGGGGGTTGATGACCGAAACTTAAACTTTAAAGATATATTTCCTTATTGGAAACAACGATAAGATACGGAATTTTAAGCATATTTTAAGACTGTTTCTGTATTGCTTTAATAAAAGAAATGTCTTGGATTCGAAGTGGTGCAAGGCATTATTGAAATTGGCTGTCTTTTTTTTATTCCATACTGATTCGGTTTCAGTTGAATTCCGCGAGCTATTCTGTATTTAACCTGCATATGCAATACACAAAAGTTTATTTGAAAGAGGGGGAGGGGTGCGGTTCGGGAGGAGTCTTAACAGTCCTCTACAACTGGACCAAGAAACTTCACCCCAGTATCACGTTAACAGGCCTGAAGATGGGAAACAGTGACTTTCCGAAATTAGCCATAAATTGTTTAAGTGTTTGGCGTTGAGGTCGTTCAATTCCTTTAAATTGTATCATTTCAATGATAAATTACTTAATCTAACACACGATATAATAGTGTCATCATCAGCCATTTACAATCCACTGCAGGATGAAGGCATCTCCAGCAACTTTTCAGTTCCTTCTGTTGGCGCCTCCGTGGGCAGGAGCAGCAGTGCGTAGCACACGCTTCTTCATTATACCGGGATTCGAGCCCGTGCCCACCAAATACGGAGGATGCGGAAAGGTCAAGGAATGACTACCGTATACCCCCCCCCCCGGAGCAATATGGCCTTAGTTGCTAATGCTCCTAAAAACCAAATAACAAACAGTTCCTTCTGTTTTGTTCAATGAACAACCATTTACTACCCACGAACTTGTGAATTCCATCTGTCCATCACCGTTGTCTTCCAGGTTTTTTTTTAGCTCCTCTTGGATACCATTCTGTTATTTTCTTAGTCCATCTCTCATAGCTATGTGTCCAGCCCAAGTACATATGATAGTGTAGTGTCTATAAATTCATTAGCACGCAAGTTTTGTCCTTTGCGCTGCTATTGATTAGTAGCCGATACTCATTTGATTTGATTTCGTCCATTAGCGGATCAACCCTGAAACGGCCGTTTGGGTGACAGTAATCCACTGGGAATAAATAATAGTAGTCTTCTCTATTGGGGAAGCTTTACTTATTCGAAGTATCACCGAATAGGCAACTTGTTGCGAAGGAATTCAAAACATGAAACGTAATGAAACGATGCCGAAATAACTTGGGCATTTATTGCGCATAGACATTATGTATTTGCATGTATGCTTATGCATGTCTGTATTGTATTGTTTTTATTTATTTTATATTACTTTTTTTTTATTTTATAATAAACTGATGTATTTGGTTGGAAAATTCAATAGTTTTAATTTTTTGAAACATATTTTGAATGAAAACTTGTCACCTACCCTACCCCCCGTCGTTATTTTATGCATTTCAAAAACGGACGGAATGCTTAACTTAAAAGCCCACAGCAACATTTCTGAATTGACCCAAATCATTTTATTCAATTTATTTCACTATAAAATTTGATGACAGTATACATTATGAATTACTACAAGAATTATGTAACTGTATTCCTTATTGAGAAATTTAGCGATTCAACAAAACTTAATAAAAGGAATATCCTGGATTCGAAGTGATGTGAACCATTATTGAAATTGGTCGCTTTTTTTAAATTCCGTATGAATCAGCTTAAATTAACTTCGGCGAGCTATTCTTGATTTTACTTGCATATACACGCGAGTTTATTTGAAAGATTGGTGGGTGGGGAGGACTCCTGACAGTCCTCTAAAACCGGACTAAGAAACTTCACCCCATTATCACGTTATTGATGCCTCCTTAGCTTTCTGTAGCTGGAAGCGCTACAGACAGGACACCCTGAAAGAAGCGTATAAACTAGAATTTTGATTTTACCACTTTCACAGTTTTGAAACTTCAATGTCAATGTTGGTTTACTTGTAAATACAATTTGCTTTTCTTTATTTTAAATTCAACCAATTTAATCGCCTTGAATATTTATAACGTACACCCCTCTAGCTGAAAGGCTGCTCCGGAAGTGCCAACTGATGTGTAAAAACTGTTTCCCATCTGATTTTAATTAATTAATTAATTAATAGTCTGATTTATTTGTAAAAATTAATGATTGTTTCAAACTTTCACTTAGTGTTGTGGAAATTGGTGGTTTAAGTAAATTATAAAAAAAGGTTAAGTTTGTAATAACGTTTTTTTCTGACACTGTACAAGCTTACTTCCTTGCATCAGTTTGCTAATATGACTACAAAACGCTGGGCAGCAGTGCAGTGCAGTGAATTGTATTTTTTTATAAGGCAATAAATATCCTTCTGAAATGTCGAAATCTGGAAACTGAAATCTTAAACTAGGTGGCACTTCTAGTTGCTATTTTAATTGGGAAACTATAGAACAGTGCTCAGATGTTTATATTTTGAATTATTTGCTTCTGAAATAGAATCAAAACAGAGAAAGGTCAAATAAATGTTAATAATGGATTTAGTAGTAGAAGTGATTAGTAGCAATGCTTAGATTATGATTAAAATAAAAATCTCCAGACTTGTTGGAGAGTTAGTGCATCTGTGTGATGTTTCAGTGGCAGTTTACGATTCATCTATGATACAAAGAAGTAACAATAAAAGTTTCCAAAGTTTTATTCAGATTGCAAATACAACGATTCTGCTTTTATCCAACCGATCTTCTCAATGCTGAAAAAGGAAAACACGCTGAATACAACAGATACAAATGGGAGTAGTTTGGTGATTCCCTGATGGGTTTCCATTACATAAATATGACACGATAAAGTGTTATTGTCAGTCTAACATCCTTACTCACACTGCGCTGATATTTTTGATAGCGTGTCCGCCACACTGTACACCTACTACGCTTGATTTCAGGTATTCATTGCATACACGTTATCATCCAAGAATGCTATTTGCTCAAATCCTGTGCAGCGATGCCTGGCTCCAATGTGAGTTAATTTACGATACATGAAATGATATTTATATCATTAATAGCGTCGTGAAGATTGTGCTAATTGCTTTCCATGTACTGCATGTAATTAGTGCAATAATTAGCACAGCTATAGTAAATCTAAGCGAATTCTGATAGAACTTTCCATTCTGTGCACAGAATTTCCGTCGACATTAGTAATTCATGGAGTTATAAGCATTTAGGCAATGTTTTCCGATATAATCGCTTTTAATAGAGTTTGATTCGAACATGTGAGAAGCACGAGTAGATTGTTGAAAACTAAACAAGCATCATAGTTACCCTGCTGCTGATTGGAATTTTATGGAGAACTGACTGGCTAATAATTTACTAGAGTTTGGCAAAAGGATTAATTTCTCTTCACATCTCACTGAATTTATAAATATAAATGAAGATTTCCTCCACTTAATAATATCAGAGGGCAACCTCGTTGTTTTGCATGGAAGAACCTGAAAACTGAGGGCGCATGCTTTGGTGAATCATTGCAAAAGTTTGCCAATTTGTGAGATGATACGCTGAGAAAATTTCCCACAATAATATGTGATGGTGGCTACAGATACATCGTTACGAAAATTATTAGATTTGCACTAACCACACACAAGAGAAAGGGATATTGTAATTGCCTTTATAAGGAAGCAACTAGTATTTTCATCTGTGTATGCGTTAATTATGCCCTTTCTTTTCGGCTTATGAGGAGAAAGCCTTTCTTTCTAGAGCAATTTGAAGACGTTGCTTTATAACTGACTGTAAGAATGTAATATTGCAAAGTAGTTGTGTCATTGGCTATTCAATTAATCGTGATCAAGTCCAAAATTTATAGTTTTTATTAGATAATGTTGAGTGTGAAAGAACCATATTAAAAACCCAAATTACAATTTCGAGAAATGATGAAATTTAATAGCTCGCTCCAACATTCATCTTGAATTAAAGATCACTAGGATAATATAAATATTGGACATCGAGAAAGGAAGAAGAGGGATAATAGCGTCACCTTATGAATAAATTCATTGACTGTAGATATAACTACTGGTGCGAATCTAATGAATAGTATATATCCGTTTATATACATAGACGACCTCTGGAAGCCAGACGAAAACCAGTTGTAATCAGCCTTCTGCACTAAGTGGGGCTCTGCTGTAGTCACCTTTTCCTCTTCAAGAGCATCTCGTTGGATGCATGATGACTCTCCCTGTTTAAAGCCAGTCCCTTTCAAAATCGGCCATGTGGTAGGCAATAGCATAATACCACATTATCTGATGCCACAGAGACCATAACAAAACAAAACTCCAAAAACTATTGTTAAAGGAAGACCTGCAACTAAGTGGAAGGATGGGATTAATGAACTTACGGGCGTGACATTTTGCGATGCCGCTCGTATAGCATATGATCGATTCAGTTGGAGGATTTTGTTGATGGCCACAACAGCTCCTCAGGGAACTGTCTCTGGTAGAAGAAGGATGATATAGATAAAACTAGGCAAATGCGTACACTAAACACTGCGTTATCCCAAATATACAGAAATGAATTTTTTGTAATATCCTGTTCAGTTATTAGAGGTATCACAATAAAGTTATGGAGGAATGTCTTCTGAAAGTTACGACTACCACAAGGATCTGATACATGAACACCGTGATTTTCTGCTTTATTAACAAAGCAGTGTAGTTTTGTAGAGTAAAATGAGACAAAGTAGACTCTGTGTTCAGTTGTTTGTCTAATGTTAAATACTTTCAGATTGGTAAATAAATATGTAAAAAAAAAAAAAAAATCTCGTCTTAGACTAAATGCAAAAACTGTTCCACTTAGCTACGTGAGTTAAGTTTTACTCAGACTACACAATTTCACGGGTATGGTGTCTATTTTTTAATAAAATAACTTCAAAATGTTTTAATAACTCTTTACTGGTCCCTGATTACATTACTGAACTCTTATGGAAATGTCAACTACATTACGTACTTCCTGTTTGGAGAAGGGCGGGTTCGATTCTCGTAAGAGATGGAGGAAACCTTTGAAGGATTTCACGAGTGATGTCCTAAAATCAAGAGAAATTCTATGGACGGGCCAAGGCCGTTCACTAGATGTCATCAGTGTTAATATAATTTACATGGAAACAACAAAAAATATGAAAACGAGAACGCAGCAGTTGTCTTCCACAATATTACAAAGAATACAAAAAAAAATGCACATGAAGATAATTGAATGTGGAAATTAAACATTTAAGATCTGTGTCTAATTCAGGAAACTTGTGTGAAAGTGTGCTGCATAAAATATATTCTTAGACAAAGTCTAAACATATAATAATACAAAAGTCGGCCCAGAAGTAACGCTCCTGGGACAACACATTTTTCTGTAATCGAGTTAGCATAATGGAGTTCAAAATATTTCTAGTATAAATATTAAGACATACACGTGCTATAATAAAAGTTTGTTCCTTACAGATCTGAAGTTATGAAGAGTCAAACTGATATCCGTTTCCGCCAACTTTTCTGTGATAAAGTTCCTTTTCAAATCGGGGGGAAAAGAAACTCATGAAAAATGTAGGAAAGTGCGCCAGCAAGACTCTATTAATATAAGTAATGTTCGTAGATGGCTTGCGCCTTTTAAAAGAGAATTCACTGAGATTTGTGACCAGCCAAAGAGTGGAAGATCAAAATCTCTGTGAAATGCCGAAACCGTTTAGATTTTGGATTAAATTATTCAAAAAGACAGGGCAATAACAACATTGCAATGACGCAGCACTGAAATGTTCGAAAATAATCGTATTAATCGTTTTAGACATAGTAGGTTATAGGAAAATATATGCTGTAAATGGACTTCAAAGCTGTTAACACGAGAAATTTAGGGTCCAGACCTGTTGCAGGAGTGAAATAACTATCGAAGAAATTTTTAAATGCCTGATATGATGAAACCGGGATATTCCATTATGACCTCTATTCTAAACGGAGATCAATGGAATGGGCCCTTCCCTCATCTCCAGTAGGGAAAACAAGAACTTGCATTTCTGTAAGATCACGAAAATTCGTGACTACGATGTTTTGTAACAGAAAAGGCCCAGTTGTAGTTAATGTTTTAGAAAAAGGCCAGATTATAAATAAGGAAAGATACTGCCAAATATTTAATAAGTTTAATAGGACTATAAAACAAAAATTAACGATGCAACAGGACAACACCAAATCACATTACATCATGATAATGCAAAGGGTAATACTGCCCACATGATTCAGGTTAAAATTCAAGACCTAGAATGGAGAGTTTGCTTCATCCTGTGTATAGTCCGGACTTGATCATCGTGATTTGAACATAGGAACTACCTGAAAGGACTAGAGGTATTATCAGAAGACAACTGTGAAAAAATAAAATAGAATGTTAAATTTCTGATACGGAACGTTGAATACCTACCGCATTTTAATTAACATAGTATAGATTCAGGAGATCGTGTAAATGACAATGGTGAATTCTAAACTTCTTTTATGCACAAACAATTGCGCCATAATTCCATCACTGAAAAGTGTTTTTCAAATGGAAAGTACTTTTTGACTGATGAGAAACTGAAAAGACAGGGGCACAGTGGATTCAACCGCAGGGTCCTTCACCACAGTGGCAGGACTATTAGTAACCTTGGGTATACATAAGTTGGATAGAACAATGGGAAAAATGTATTGATAAACCACATGCATATATAGAATAATATGCGTTACTTATGGACCCACCATTGTAGTTATTGTATGTCAGATTATAATTATGTTCGATGTAGAATTAATGTTGGCTGTTTTATACTCTTAAGAATCAAGTTTTTTTTTCATGGTTTCAGCATTGTTATAATATTGATACCTGAACGACTCAAAATATTGAATTTTCCAGGTTTATTGTGAATCCATGCTTTCACAATTTGATGGTTTGAAAATGGACTGTCTAAAATTTAAGGTATTGCGTTGCGTGACTGGGGCGCTATAAATGAAAATTTCTATTTTTTCTGGATATTTTCTCTAATTAACCGCAACTGTAGCTCTGTAATTTCTAAGAACACCTTATTTACAGACAAACTTATTCATATAATATGTCTAGTATGGCTTATTCATACTAGATTTAATTACGATGAGTACCCATTACCTTTCCATCATTTAATTATATAAAAATGCGTACAACTATTAATTTCGTACTTCAATACACCTGGTTTATACACTGTAGCAGAAAGATTCCGAAATGTGGTATGTTTCTCCAATATGGATGATAACGTCATGCCAAGCAACCCTGCTTTCATTCTAAAGTATTAAATTGATAAGAAATAGAGTTAAGAATTTGGCAGCTCCTAAAGGACTCGCTAGCCTGCCTGCCTGCACATTTTATGATTTCAGTTAGCAGCTGTTTTAATTTCATTTATGTATCCTAATATATTAAGACTGTATAATGTCCTAATATTCTACACGCTGCTGAAACCGTTGCAAAACCAACCCCCAAGCTTATTTAATATGGTACATTACTTTCTGTAGTACCCTCCATACAACAAGACTCTGTTGGAGGATACATTTTCATTTTAAAGAGGACCCGCGCTATTAAACATTGCTAGTAACTACAGTTTTGAAATTTCGGACTTTCCAAGTTCATGGCATTTTTATCCGAGGTTGTCAAACTTTGTTCTCGAAAGTATGTGAGCTTAAGTGATGTTAATTTTTCATCATAAACCCCTACTCGCTCATTTCCATGAATAAAACAAAGATATCTCCATGCATTTCTTTGTTTTATTCTTGCTTGCTGCTTATGCATAGCTTGTTTAAAGTCCTCATGGCAGAAAATGTAATCACTGGTCTTCAGAACACAATTAAAATGTCTGTGATTTAATTCTCTCAAATTCCCTTAATAAAAATTGCTCCTTTACATTAATATTTGATAAAATTTTTATATCACGTTTTAATTAAACAATATTACAATGAAATAAATAAAGTAAATGCAAGTATGCTGCAGTTTGTGGATTTATCTACTCATTTTGAGGGAGACGGCGAATGAGTGCATTGAACCTTTAAAAGGTTGATGTTGATTATGAGGGCATCATAGAAATCAGGAGAGATTCCTTCGGCCGAAAAAGTGTCATGTATCGCCAATATCTAAAAGCGTCTCTAAGAGCGAAGTGGGTAACTGTGGACCGACCAGTCTGATATCACTGGTAGGGAAAATCATGTATGCAATGATAAAGAGTGCAATGCAGGGGCATTTAGATATAAATGGAATTCTGAAGAATACGAAATATGGTTTTGTTAAGGTAAAATCATATTTAACTAACCTGGTTAGCTAGTTTTATACAGTTACACATGAGTTGAAAGAAAAAAATAATTTTTACATTTTTTATTTGGATTTTAGCAAAGGAGAAGATTGTGATTAATGTTTAATGTTCAGATTGGTCTAAAGTTAGAAATGGAGTCCTACAAAGATCTGTTCTTGGACCACTGTTTTGCTTCTGATTTTCTTAAACGACATCGACGATTCTGTGCGTGTAATGCAATTCAGGGCGATAATGGGCCAGACGAAAATTTTAAGTGACTTTGAACGTTGCGCGGTTGTCCGTTTTTGTGAAAACCCTCACAAAATTGTTGAGATATGAAAGGTTAGCCAGTCAAATGAAAACTCCAGTACCAACAGTGGAGATTAAACATGTGTTTCACCACTTCAAGCCTCCAATGAGTACAGCAGTGGTATTGCACCTGGTAATGTAAGCCACGGACAACCGAAAATTGTTCATTCCTATGGCCGCCACACCTCGGCCTCTGCTTTCTTTAATTTACACTTGGGCGGTCACCCCCAGTTTGCTAGATGCAGTGTTCTGGCCTTGCACTTGGAGGTATACGCAAGGTTACTAATAGTCCTGCCATCTTGCAGGCTAAGCATTGGAACTGGTTCTCTCAGAGAGAGAGAGAGAGAGAGAGATCGGCCTTTGCTAGTTTCTCGCTTCCACTTGACTCAGAAATTGAACCTGAATATCAATTCTATCAGCTTTAGACTATCAGCCCAAGCATACACAAGACCTTCAAGTATGGCAACATACCTGGTTGCCATTCTTGGTCTTGGGTATGCCTCAATGACCAGTTTTTTACTTGTAGCAAAGATGCTGTATAGAAGTTAAAACCTAGTTAATAAATTTGATGTATTACTATTTAATATTTATGTTTATTTTATTTTGGGGCTAACCATTGAGGCTCTGCAAAAACTGAAGCCTTATTGGGATTCAGCATACGAAAATTTCTGAAAAATCGCCAAGAAATGCAACTGAATAAAACTTTTAGAAATTTGTCACTTATTTCCAAACACAAATTGAAAAGGATATACTGTATATCATAGCAAATAATTACCAGCTTAACGTATGTCATTCTCCATTCTTTAACGCTAGAATTTCGTTTTTTGTGGCTGACGAATTAGTATCCAAAATCGAACTGGGTTTGATTGCGGCTTATTTATTGACTCATCTTCGTATAATTGTATGTTTTACGATAATGTTGTAAGATCTATACCAGTTTGTTGACAGGGAAGGAAAAGCTACAAGGCAGTGATGAACCCTACAGTCTTGAAAAGCTTTGACAGCTGCATAATTTGAATTCGTTGGTGCGTAATGCCTCATTAATTTATTTGTGTGTATTTATTAGTTTAAAACGAAGCAAATCAGTATTTATTGCATTATGGAATAATAATGTAACGAAACAAAGTCATATGTTGCACAATTTGTTCTCATATATATTCTTTATGGGTGTCATCGTGGCGAGAAGACAAGTGACACAATACCAAGCATTTTCCAGAGACCTTCTGAGACACTTGAAATTTACCTGGACGGTCTCATTTCTGTCTAGTGACTGTTGGAAATGAATACAATTAAACAAGGTTCTTGCATAAAACAATAGATTCGTGCTTGCCTAAATTGGATAAATATGCATTCCACTTAATCCTTAATTTTTTTTTTTTGCTGAAGATACAAATATCAAGTATCAAGCTCGTACGGTAATTACAAATAACTTAATTATTAATCGATAGCATTATGATGATGTATATTCGCTCGCTAAATATTTAAAATGCATGTAATCCTAACCATTCCTAGTTAATCCTTTGATTTGACAGAGGTCTTTCTTAATATTTTCTGTTTTCTTATAAGAAATGCACTGAAAATTTTAAAGCTCTGGGTACCTTTTAGGAGATAACGAGTTGCCTTTCCAGAAGAGTGTAACGTCTCTCTACGGAGAGGATGTTTGTAAGTTTTGAGAATTGATGCCTTCCGAAAGTTTTATCAGCAGAAGCATTTTCTAGTAGAAAAGTCATGTCGGAGACAACAGCAATTCACTTAGAGTTTATCAGATTTTCTTTGCCACTCTAAGAATCTTAGCTAGAAGAAGAAGTTGGGAACTTAGAAACGTCGGCAGTTTTTAGCATTTTCTCAGCCAGGCGATAAAAGTGAACTGCGAGTTCCGTGGTTATCAAGTTTGCTATTTTGAACAAGTCGAAATTTATTTACAGAAAGTAGGGACAGTAAAGGCGGAAACCGTAGAGGAGGTGAGATTGGCTGCTAAATATATATCACCTTGCCACATGTTCTCCACGCTGGACTCATCTCTTTGGTACAATATACAGCATTATTGTCATTCTGATTGCCCAGCCTTTCTGGTCTTCGTGCTTTGTTTTACTCCTGCGCTGGTATCAGTTCACCACTATTTTCAAAAGTATCGAAATGAAATATTTAAAATTTTTCATATATTTCTGGGCTTGATTGCATTTCAGTATATGGATAAACGAGATTTACTGGATATATTGTGCAATATGGCTTAAGTCGCTGCTGCCCCTAAAAACTAACAACTCGATATAAATAAATTTTTGTGTTTATACTTCAGCACGACCACAGAAGGTCAGAGGAGTTTGCAAAATACAAATATTATAAGAACAGCACAGTATTATTAGTCAAGTGGGTTAGAATCACGGTCACTCAGTGCATATACATTTTCTACCCTTGCGTATGACAACTCGTATACTACTCAAATTTAAACTGTCAAATTGTATTAATTTATTAGCCTTATTTGCAATGTATGAAATGAGACCATTTATTCTATTAAGTATCTGACATCCCTTGAATAGTATTGACTTAACCATTTTATGCAGAAAATCATTTCGTTACTTTAATCACTAGTACAATAAACGATTTTATTTTGTGGTTACAGTGCATGAAACTGAAAAATAAGGGTGAAGAATGAGAGCTTAGGTTGTGGGAATTCAATGTTCTTAATGAACCTCCTCCTCTTTCTTGAAAGACGAAGATCCTTGGATTTAAACTTACTACAGTTGTGGTCATTTTGTTGTGGCTCCAAATTTCCAGCAAGTGTTACCGTAAATACCTTCTATATATCAATTCCAAGCTGCTAACATCAGCCAGCATGGAATCGCTGTCTCATGCCACTAAGTGGCGTATTATGTTAAATCGCTTTCTGTATAAGAAACTAATGGCGTAGTAAACAGTGTATATGCTTTGAAGCCTGTGATTATTGCTGTCATCAGATGAACGCCAAAGAAATAAAGAAAGAACTGCTAATGGGGCAGTAGCAGGCTGCTGCGAAATGCCAGTCGTTATTATCTAAGAAATTGAAAGAACGAACGCACTGCTCTAAATATAGAACGAAGAGGAAGAGAGATTGATTGCCAATATATTTTTTAATCCGGTTTGTAATTCCGTATAGTGATTATAAGCAGGTAATGGGAGGAACAGGGAATTAGTGAAGCGATTGACAGGCATTGCAAGAATAGTAGACATTTGGATTATGGCTGATAAACACTTTTTCACACACTTAGCGCTGATAGTTCTGTGAGGTTAAACTAAGCGGAGTAGTAGGAACGGGGGGGATGATGAACGGAAAATTCTAACCATCTTCATGCGATTGTGGGTTACAGGTCTCTGGCTACGCATAGCAATATTACTTTTCATCCACTGTGCTCACCATCTCCAAAGGAATATGATGAGCGGTCGGTGTTTTTCAACTGATGTCTATACGCCACTAGCTCATCAAGCAAACATTTTTCCACCGCTCCACATAAAGTGAGTTGTAGTAAAGAATTTAGTAAAAGATATGAACAGGAATGGAGAGATGGCTTTCAAGTGTAAAACTGAAGTTTCCACACATTAGTGATGCCAAAATCAGAGGTGTATTCGCCAGTCCGCAATCAAAAATGAATTGGAAGAGTATTGAAACCTTTGCAATTGGAAACTCTTCACTAAAGTTTGTGAACAAACTTTCTTTTTATGGGGCAACTGCGGAGCAGAAAACTGAGAATTTATATCTTTACTGGGTATTTATTATAAGTCTACCAAAATCTCGTTTCAATATAGCGCTAAAAATACACTTCCTCCTTAGACTATTTAGACTTTTTTATTAAAATAATCTTGGACGCCGTTAGTAATGAACACAATGAACCTTTCCATGGAGAAATGCCACCAATCTAGTTAATGTCCAGCCTGCAGACTACTGCTGAACATTGATCAAAGAGTACATTGGTCATCACAAAACAAAAAAGCAAACGAAAACAAATAATAATGAACTAATTTACTTATTTTGTAATAATTTTAATAATTATTAATTTTAATTTTTCATGAAAATTTTCAGATATAACCTTCATTCCTCTCTAAACATCTGGGTAATCAATATATGACTTCAAATTTGGATTTAACTCTTTGAAATCTTTAAGATGTACCATATATGACGAGGTAAAAAAATCGAAAGCTTAAAATTTCTTGTCCAGTGAATGCTCTCGTTATATGTAATTGCAGAAATCACACAAGGTAACCGTCCAGATAATTTCGCCATTCCCCTACTCAACACCAAATGGAATCACGCTATTGTACTTAATTTCTAGAAACCAGGAAAGTACCATGCTTATCTAAATAACTGCAGGCCTCTTACAGGTCTCTACGTTGATCCAGCTAGCTTTACAAAATATTGGAAAGAATTGTCAACAGCAAGCCCCCACATGATATCTGGAAAATTATGATCTGTTTCACATAGACAAGAGAGTTGTCAGATGAAATAGGTGGGGACTTAATGTCTAGTAAAACTATGAAATGAGATCAGAAATACCTCCCTTCCATCTCACTAAGTGACTGGTCGTCTTGACATCAACAAAGCCAATGATATCACTAAGAAGTACGAAATCCGCTATGGACTTCAGGTTGCTACTCACTTGCATAATTTCCTTCAATGCCTCGACAATCCAAGTATGCATTAAGGCATCATTATTCAATTTTTGTTGTTGTTTTTACTGTTTTCAATGAATAGAGTGAGTCAGTAGGCTGCCCCTTCGTTAGCCAACTCGCGAAATATTTGTCTCTCTTGGTAGGCAATCTCCCACTCAAGAAATTCAACTCACTGTCAAAAACAAGTACTAAGGACGGAATGCTGCTTTTATCTCTTATCATTTGTCCATCAAGTTGTAATTCTGAGACAGGGAGGAGGTTACGTTGATGACTGAAGAGGTTTTTGTTTTCTGAAAATTTTTATGTGTGGGAAGCAGAAATCCATTGACTTGTGCCCATATATTGAGTTCGTTGTTGGACAATGAATCAATAGCGTCAATGAATTCCTGCTTACACACACGCACAAAAAGCACTACTTGCATTCTCTTCAGTCGTCAACGTAGCCTCCGCTCTGACACCGAATTAACTTGGTGGACAAATGATGAGACAAAAGCAACATTCCATTCTTAGCACTTAGTTTGACCTTACTTTCTTTGGTGGTGGACTGCTCTCTGGGAAAAGATAAACAGTTCGCGAGTTCTTTGGTCAACCAAGTGGGAAGTTTACCGCTTCGCTCTATGCTCAGTGTTCAGAGTCATAATAAGATCCAGAGTCGTCTATGGAGCACAGTATACAATTTCAAAAGACCGATTTTTGTGTCTTTACCCAATTCATCATAATGCCATGTTATATCGAGCTGGGAACTTTTTGCGCCTCTCAGATTCATAGACTGTATGACGAAGCACATAAACCTCTACTCCCCATCAGTAGAACAAAATGTTGTGAAACGAATATACTGTAGAATAAGAAGATATATGCCTGAATTATTCACTCTACACTGGAGATAGTCGATATAAAAACCGCACTCCAATAATTTCAACTTCGATTCGTTCTTCCTACTTAGATTTCAGTAAAGCTTTTGAAACTGACCACAACAAAAATGTCATTGCTTGGATTGAGTTGAGATTACAGGGAAGATCTTTAAATTGTATAAGTACTAGTTGAAAGAGTAGAGACAGAGGCTGGACATAAATGGGACCTTCAGAGTAGACTAACAAAAAATGAAATCATTCAGAGATCGAGGACGGGTCGCCTCTTTTTTCCTAATCTTCATTAATGACACTAATTAGGGAGTCCACGATGAACCATCAAAGTCGGCAGAAGGACTGAAGGTTGAGAGGAGAGTTACGAACCGTAACGAGCAATCTTATTAAAATGAACTAGTTATGGATATTCTAAAAAAAACGACGTTTTAATACCACTAAATATGATGTTATTAGTAAGCACAAACCGGGAGTAACTTAGACTAGTAGGGGGAAAACAGAACAGTACAAACTATAAATTTTATCCCCCAACAAATTCCGAACGCGATCCCATTTTATCTTTAACAAACATACCGAACAGCTGGGCTATCCTTGGCGGTGGCGGTTTGACCACTGAATCAGAGGTCATTCAGGCCGAAGTAATTCGAAAGTAATAAGGCAATAAAACACGCAGTATAAACAGGCGACTAGGAAGGTATACGGCATCTTATCATTGAGTTATCGGACCTTGACATGTAGGAAAAAGGATGTCAATATGCATCTCTATAATATGATGTTGAGTTTGCGTTTGGAATATTGCATTCATTTCTAGCAGATGCACCTAAAAAAAGATTAAAAATAAAAACAGAACTTTTCATCATCATCATCATCAGCCATTTTCAATCCACTGCAGGATGAAAGCCTCTCCAGCAACTTTCCAGTTCCTTCTGTTTTGAGCACTGGCCATCCATTTACTACTCAAAAACTCATGGATTTCATCTATCCATCTCCGCCTTTGTCTTCCAGGTTTTCTTCTAGCTCCTCTTGGGTACCATTCTGTTATTTTCTTAGTCCATCTGTCATGTCTTCGAGCTATGTGTCCTGCCCAAGACCATTTTAGTTCTTTAGTTTTGATAAGAATGTCCTTTACTTGAGTTTGTTGCCTAATCCATGTGTTTCTCTTCTTCAGTCTGATTCCCAATATAATTCGTTCCATTCTTCGCTGTGTAGTTCTTAGCTTCTCTTCCATTCTTTTGGTGAGTGCCCAAGTTTCACTTCCATAAGTCATGGTGGGGAGTATACATTGATTCATTATTTTACGTTTCAGACAAACTGGGACATTGCTCTTCAGTATGTGACTATATTTCCTGAATGCTATCCATCCAAAATTTATTCTTCTCTTGACTTCCAGCCATTTATCATTATTACAGCTAATAACTTGTCCCAGATAAGTAAATGACTCCACCTTTTCAATTACTGCTCCTTCAATCATTATTTCCCTTTCCGTGGCATACATGTTCATCATTACTTTTGTTTTAGCCATATTCATCTTTAGTCCAAAATCCTTACTAACTGTGCATAACTGATTAAGATTTTCCTCTAATTCTTTGGGATCGTGGCTTATGACCACAATGTCATCTACAAATCGTAAATGGTTTAGGTACTCTCCGTTCACATTGACTCCTTTCTGCGACCAGTCTAATCTTCTGAAAGCTTCCTCAAGGGCAGCAGTAAACAGCTTCGGAGATATTGTGTCTCCTTGTCGAACTCCTTTCTCGATTTTAAATTTGCTACTGTCTTTGTCTAGTCTAATAAAGGATGTAGCACTCTCATATATTTTCTTCAAAATCATAATATATGGAGTATCTATGCCTTGTCTTTCCAGTGCCCGAAACATTGCCTTATGCTGTATGGAGTCAAATGCCTTTTCATAATCCACAAATGCCAGGCATAATGGTGTTTTATATTCATTTGCTTTCTCCATTAGCTGTGATATTACGTGAAGGTGATCCATAGTTGAGAATCCTGTCCTAAAGCCAGCTTGCTCTTTCGGTTGATTCTCATCAAGTATTCTTTCTAATCTGTTAGTAATGACCGTTGTGAACAACTTGTAGATATGGGATAACAAGCTAATTGGTCTATAATTTCCAATTTCTGATTTATCTCCTTTCTTATGCAGCAAAACTATGATTGCATTATTCCACTGCTTAGGCATCACACCTTTTCTAATGCACTTTGTGAAGAACCTTGCCAGTTTTTGTGTTATGTCTCTTCCTCTCAATTTTAACAACTCTACAGTAACTTCATCTTCCCCCGGGGCTTTCCGATTCTTCATTTTCTTCAATGCATGTTCTACCTCATCAGGAAGAATATCGGGTATGTCGTATGTGTTGCTACTTTGCAATCCATCTTCCCCACTGCTGGTATCATTCCCTCGCTCCTTGTATAATTCTGTATAGTAGTCTTCTGCTATTTGAATTATGCCTTCTCTGCTGTTTATAAGTACACCATCGCTATTCTTCAGTTTCAGTATCATTTGTCTTTCTGTATTACTGCTCATGGCTGCTGATTTAAATCCTTTGTTTTCCCTTAATGCTTGTTCTACGTTTCGTTAAAGTTTTGTTAAATCTTCTTATGTCCTCTCTGAGTCTCTTTCTAATGGCTTTGCATAACTCAGTATACTCAATTTTCTCTCTGTCAGTGTTTTTCTTGCTCTTCATTTGTCGTCTTTGGTTCATCATGACAAGTGTTTCTTGACTAATTTTTTCTTCTTTGGATTTCTGTTTCCCTATAGGTTTCTTTGGCTTTATCACTTTCAGAAAGTTGTAATATTCCTCGTCGATATCTTGGTCCTGAGCAGTCTGCAGAAGCTGAAACTTGTTCTTAAGTTCCAGTACATACTGCTTTTTCTCCTCCTCTGTTATTTCAAAGACCTTTGTATTATTTACTCGAGTCAGTTTTTTCCTTTCCTTTCCTACATCTATATCAAGTGTACATCTTACCATTCTGTGATCACTTCCAACATTTACCTTATTCAGGACGGTAACATCATTCACAATATATCTTCTGTTAGTGAGGATGAAGTCGATTTCATTAGTTGTTAATCCATTTGGACTCTTCCATGTCCACTTTCTGTTCACCCTTTTCTTGAAAAAAGTGTTCATTACTGACATTCCTTGGGATTCTGCAAATTCCACAAGTCTTTCACCTCTTTTATTTCTTTCACCAATTCCAAAATTTCCTATAGTTCCTCTTTCTGCGCTGTTTTGCCTTTTTCCAACCTTAGCATTGAAGTCCCCCATAATAATAGTGTAGTGGGTTTTCTGCTCATCTTGAAGACTCTCAATTTCAGTGTACATTTCTTCAACCTCTTCATCATCATGGCTCGATGTCGGTGCATAAATCATTATAATCTTTAGCTTGTACCGCTTAGAAATCTTGAGTATTAGTCTTGACACCCTTGGTGATGTACTTTTGAATTCCAAAATGTTGTTTTTAAAATCTTTATGGACCAGAAACCCAACTCCACCTTCACTCCTTTCACTGTTTCCAATGGTGTACAGAAGATTTCCACTTGATAAACGTATAAATGATTCATTTCTTCTTCTTGTTTCAGTCAAACCGATGATATTCCAATTCACATTTTCTAATTCCTTTTCCAGCTCTAATATCCTGTCTTCACCGATGAGTGATTGTACGTTATAACAGGCCAAGTTCAATTTCCGTGCATGGCAGCCTGGTCGTACCCAGAGATTCTTAGCACCCTCTGCTTCCACTCTGATCCTCTCGCTGCCGTAAGAGGGAGAGTGAAAGCTGCTGGGGACTGAGGGCCATTTGAATTGTTGTGCTCTCATTGCTGGAGGGTTTGGTCTTTTCCTCTTCACGCTGACCAGGCGTCTTGAAGAGAACCACTCTACACGTTCGTTGCCACCTAAGTGACGTAACAGGGCTTACCATCGAGAAGGTGTGCATGAGTGGATTTTAGGGAGGCAGGCCAACCGGACTTCTCCTAAATCTTCTGTAATAGAGAGATATTGGATCCATCAGTGTTTTAGGCTGAGTGTCTGATAACACACAGGATACTTGTTCCCCTCTAAGCCCCTTTTAGAAGAACTTTTAGAGAGTATTTAAAAGAAAAAAATGACCAGACTAATAAGCAGCAGTAATCGTGGGCCCTACGAGAAACGGAGGGTGTGAACTGCAAATCTTAGCAACATCTTGTGGTGGGGGGGGGGATTTTAAGTTACTGAGGTAAAACAGCAAAATACTTGAAAGGCGTATAGCAGACACAAATATAAAATGTTAATAAGCAAGAAAAAGCCTGGATCTAATGAAGTTCAGCGTTATTACTTTCCTTAAGGGGTATAGACGGAAAGTGTGGCAAAGTTAAAAATGGAATTTGGTGGTCACTTTATGGTAATGTGAGAAGTATGGATGATTATGTTAGTTCTTTTTATTTTTTGCATATTTAAAAAGTCTACTTCTTTGTGTAATTTAACTGCTTAATACTATTTTATAATAAAGCCCCTGCCCACATAACGTTTTTGAATGGATAAATTTGAATGTGAGTGCCTTTTCAGTGCTGTTCTTATTTAACATCGCTGAGAGTTTCAAAAACTGGTTGTTCTGGAGTATGGATGGTTATTAGTTTTTCTCTGTTGTTTTATCAGCACGCAAGAAAAACGCACCTCTTTCTCTCTCACCAAAAGGTAAAAATGATCACAAAAAACGATGTAAACATCGCTTTCTGGAAACTTTACTATGAATATTTTTGTTCATTTTGCACGAGAACAAGTGATTAGTGAAACACGTTCTCCGTTGTTGTACAAACTCTGAACATAATTACACGCATTAACTTAATGTATTTCACGGCAAATATTTTTATTCAAAACTTCTCCAGCCATTAATTCTATTTAATGGCATAATTAGAGATGTTTTCGTTGAATAACTTGTTCTTACTCATATTTATTCTAAAAGCATTTTTGTACGAAGTGCATCAACTCCAAACCTGATTATCGTGCTGCTTTAAAGGAAGAAGCATATCCTTCGTTCGTTATAATGCGCTGAAGGTAGCTATTTGTATGATGTAAAAGATATATCACGTAGAAAAATATACGTTAATTTTAGATTTAGTACAACACGAAATATAAATCTTTTTTTAAGTAGAAGGATCGTTAAAAAGCATTCGTCATTTTTTTTACTTCATAAAATACACCACAGAGACTTTAAAAAAAATAACCGGGTAGTTAGTAAATAACACAATTGGATATTAATTATTAAATGCAAAATATGCTTAAATAAATTATTAATATAAATTATAATTTCTATTGTGGAATTTTATAATTAGTTTAAAATAGAGAAAATAATGTTTGAGAAGTAAACATCTTTCATAAAACTTGAAATAGAAATTATCGAGAGCTTTCATGCAAACAGCTATGGATTACCTTCTACAAAATGAGAAATTACGTATTATATTCGCATATGGTCAGTTTGGATGTAATGAACTCGTGACCCGGTCAGCGAATATGCCTCCTAAAAAGAGAAAAATAAAAAAAAAGACTTAAATTCGAATCAAAGTTCAAAAAGTTCAGAATGCGCAGTCAGTGACTCTTCTAAGGTATTCCTTTCTTTCATTTTTAGTGGTTGATGTGTCCATACAGGCAGATGAACATTCAGAGCATCTCTGATAGTTATGTCATGGTTATTTTTGATAGTAAGGCAGCGCAAAAAAAGATTAGAGATGTTTGACTGGTGCTTTGATATTTACCTCTTTCAGAAAAGACTGTGGCAGAGCAGGATTTTAAAGGTATTGCATGAAAAAAAAGGTACTAGAACGCTGATATCCAGCATTTTAAGTAAATTACCGGTGTTATTATATCTAATATAAATTGGCTGTGGCTTCAGGTGAATCTTTACTACCTGAATAAACAAGAAAACAAAAAAAAAAAAAAAATAAACTTTTAGAATACATTAATCTCAATACACACTATTCTTAAAATAAACCCATCGTTATCATTCACTGCGTGCACTGAAAAGTTATTTTATATATTTTGGTATGATCTGCTTTAGATTATACCATGGTTAAAGTGGTCAACAATATTTTTGATCGCGTTAATATAAGATTTCTGCAAAATTTAACAGACTAATTCAAATTATGAATGAAAATCTAACGTTGTATATACGAATTGCATTTAATTCGCAAATCGGCCAAATTCTTGTGATCAGTTAACCATCGACACTCGGATCATAGATTAGATGATATTGTTGAATGGTCTAATTGCTTTCATGCATCAATTAAAACTATTTAAAAATTATAATTATCATATTTAGTGGGCCCTCAAACTTAATCAAGAAACCTCCCTTGTTCCTGGTGACATTTCTCTTGTTAAATATAGTTGTGGTGACCTTAAGCCTTGTATCTCCTTTAGATAATAATAAATCTCTGCATTATAACTATTACTCCCGAGGTCCTTGACATATATCGAATTTATCCCCTTTACAAGGTGGGAAACCTCATTGACATCTGTAGTTAAAAGTCTGTTTCTTGCACTTCATTTCTTTGAAGTAATTCGGGACAATGCCCCTACTTCATACTATGTCTTCACTCAGAACATGGCTTTGTTTGTGACTAGTCTACTCAGCTTAACCTCATTACCCTTGTGGTTTGCAGATACCTTAATTAAGTCTCCTCAAATTGACGTTTTATAGACCAATTGAATCGATCAAGGCCTTGGCAGGCAATATACTGTTGTACTGGGATGCAAATGCAGTCTCGGCTGCAGCAACGTTTTTCATCTCTAAAAGTAGGCAAGCCGACCGTAGATGCAAGCAGCGTATTGATTTAATATACTGACACCATGGTTGCTGCAGCGTTTATTCTTAAACCAGCTCAACCTTCCAGCGTGAGCTTTTGCAGGGTTTGTAGAGGACTACTCATCTTCCCCCTTTCCTCTGTAATCAGCTTCAGTTAGTGGCAGCTAAAGATAACTATTCCATATTTCATGTACAAGTTTCCGGTTTTCCATAGAGGTGAGAATAATGAAGGAAGCAGTAATGACAGTCCCTTAATCTACGTTAATTCTGAAACCTGTCTGAAAGCTTCGTGCACTGGAAAACGACATGGAAAATCAATTCGAATTTCAGAAAAAAAAAAAAAAGAAATATTTCTTTTTGAAATTGAGTGACAAAAAGAATGCAGTCTGTGTACTCTGACCTGAATAGTTACTCTTTGTAACAAAAGAATTTGCTACTGATATTATTACATTTAACTTTTATATGTTTGTAGTTACAACAACAAGATACAACGTACAGTACGAAAACAAAGTTGTTACAGTTTATTTTTTACTATTTTCAGGTCAGCTGAAAATACTTGAATGTTTGATCACCAGAAGTGAAGTCTTCTGAAGACTTCACTTCTTCTGGTGATCAGCTCTATTTACAGAAGAACTTATAGGTAAACATTTTGGAAAAATGTTGTCCTGTAGTTCGTTTATGAGTAACCTTTCTGGGTCTGCGTGGAAGTGGAATAAATCCTGAGAGTATTGGCAGTTATAAAAATTGCTGTAAACTTTCCATCTGCGTGAATGCGCTTCCCAGTGGTAGTTCTTCCTTATCCATCACCTTGCGTCATGGATCTTCGGCTAGTCAAGTTTCCGATTTATTAGCTTATCAAGTGTTTGAGTTGTATTTTATTATAAGAACTCGTTTCCATGGAATAGCATAGAAGTTGGCGTATAAAATACTCCTTTTGAAATGATAACTAGCTGACTAACGTGGTATTAGACACTCCTTGCTCCAAGAAGTGTTTACACAGAGAACTAAATTTCAGTTGGGAAGATTTAAATGCATATGACGCACATTTGAATATGTCGTTTATGTACTGTTTAATAAAATCTGGCCTACTAAGTTCCACCAGCACTTCTCTGATGGTACATAGTGCTGTAAAGACTCTTCAGTATGTACTGAAATTGAATTGAAACATGATGTTCATGTTTTCGCTCCATTTGAACCTTAAACATTCCACAAGCATTGGATTTTTTTAACCGTACTGCCATCCGCAAGGATTGCTATGTGGTTTTTAATCCTTTTGTTTTAATTTAATTTTAAATGAATGCAATCTAAATACTTTTATAATTAAATTATTATAGAATTTGCATCTTTGTTGTATTGGTTGACTCTGATCGATAGAGGTGAGTAGGAATTTCAAATGTCTTTATGATTTTTTTTATTTAATCATTGATGCTGCTTACTGGCTTGAAATACATAACAACTGGATCACGCAGTATTAGGATTGTGGGATTATACAAGTCTGCAATAGCATGTTTACTTGGAGTGATGCTTAACTCTTAAAGGCATGGAGCGCTCGGATAATGTAGTTTGTAATTTAATAAAATAAAATTACAAACTGCGTCCCACGTACGCGCTCTACATTGTCAACAGCAAGTGTCTGATTCTGCCCAGTAACCCATTTGTGTTTCTTCCATTTAATGTTCCCGATATAGTAGAGGTATGATTGTGAATAGTTCAGCATTTTGTAAATATTTGTATCGTTTTGTATTGTCTAATAACATTATATTGATATACTAACATTGTAACGCACTGATCGAGATTTAATCAGTAAATGACCTATGTAATAATTTACCTGCGCATTTGTAGAGAAGTAATTGTCCCGCCCTCTTCTCCAATTGGCTCGATATTAATATCACCAGGAGGAAAACTCTTTTAATGTATAGAGATAAAATTTTAATATAAATTGTTGTCTTATTCAACATTATAGTACTTGTTTAAAGCATTTTCTTAAGTTTAGTTCGCACTCTCATTGCTATTCGCTAGGAAGATGACACAACTGACCATTTTTTCACATGTTTTGAAATATGCCGGGGTGAATGAGTTGCCGGATGGATTCTGGATATCTGAGCTTTAAGCGTATTATGAATATGAAATACTGTATTGTTGTCCATTACTCTAAGGTTGGCAGATACTTCGCTTTTTAATATTCAAAAAGGATATCCTGAAAAATAGTGTTTGGATCAGCCGGTCTTATTTCAAATATGCGTGAAGTACGCATACCGGTAATGCAGTTAATCGCTATTCTCTATCATACTGCATGCGTGCAGTGTGTTAGAGATTAGTGAGAAGTGCTCTAGAAATCTAGAGGATGTTAGTATTTCTGGTGGCTAATTAATACTGTGTGAAATACGAATTTCTTATCAAGTCCCCCCGGTTAGGTATGCCATATTTTTTAAACGTATATTGAACACACTAAGCTCAAAACGAGGATAAATGCAAGATACATTCTTTATCTTGACCCGTTCCAGCAGTTTTTTTTTTTTTTTTTTTTTTTTTTTAATGAAAACCCCAGACACGAAAGGTATCAAAACCTATAGTACTTAGTACCGTGCATGGGTTGAAGGAGAAGTATGGAGGGAGGGGGATGCCGGAAACTTTGCTCTAGAGACTAAACATGGGTTTCACCACTTCAAGCCTCCAATAAGCAAAGTGGTGGTATTTCACCGGTTGATGAAAGTCATCTACCACCTACATCCTTCTTAAAATGGGGCGTACATACCTGCATGCAGATCTGGTCTGGAGGCATAAATTTGTAAAGATGTAGATCTGTTGGAACGGGTGCAGAGAAGGGCAATAAGATTCGTCATGGTAACAAAAGGGTGGTGGTCTTACCAAGAATGGCTTCAGTTGTGCAAATTGCAGCATCTGGAGACCAAGAACCTGCGAGGTGATCTGATTGAGGTGTTTAAGACTTTGAATGGATTGAGCAAGCTCAATACTGATGGTATTCTTCTCTTGCTCTGATTACACAATGAAGAGATATAAATTCAAATTGAGGAAGCTGTTTATGGTTGCAAGATGAATGTCGGAACTTTGCCTTCAGCCAGCTGGTGGTTGATTGTTGGAACAAACTTTCATCTGTTGTTTTGGAAATGACCATTTTGAATAAATTCAAGGAAGAACTAGACAGATTATTAGAGGAGATGGACAGGTTATGTGAGAATTTTTTTTTGGCCTGATTCTTTTATAGCCTTGATTTCTTGCATCACTTTCCCCTAGTTATACTTCGAATTATATTCGCATTTACCTTACCCTTTATTCTGTTTTAAAGTGTCCTGAATTTCATTAAACTTTCTATACTGGCGCTCATTTAGGGCATGATTCCTTCCATGATTATATTGCTTAATATCTTTTACAATTCCTCATTTGTTAATGTGTTGTTAAATATTTTTAATATTAGGCTCAAGTTATCGTTGTTTCAAAAAATATAGGATTTATTTAAGGCTAAATAACAGGTAATTTACATTTATGAGAGACCACGTATATTAATCTCTTAATCATACAAGTAACCACTGGAATGAATAAATGCCTATGTTACAGTGTCGGCACAGCTACAAAGAATATATATACAGTATAAGCAATGATGAACTGATTAGCAAGTGTTTTGCATGCTTCTCATGTGAGGGAATCTAACAAGCCAACTTGTAACTATTTAACGGGCTATGTTATAATAAAATATTTTTATAAAGCAGTTGAGGACCAGATACTTTCTGACTATCCGGTTTCAAATAATAAGGTCTGTATAATATGCTTTTCATGCGGTTCAAAAGATGAAATTCAGTACTGGACTGATTTTCCAGCTTTGGATATCTACTTACCATTACATAACGACTACTCTTCACCAAAACTAACCAACTTAAATTAGTTTCTTCCCTGTTTGCAGTTATACTTGGGAAGCTCGTTTTTATAAGGTAGAGCTGTAAAACAGTTAACTATAAGAATCCAACCCTTTACATATAAAATCACCGGAAAAAGAAGGCTACAGCGATATCTTTTATATAAAAAAACGAACTTTAAACCGATAATAAGAATCAGTTTCCGTTGTGTGATAGAGAGTGACATCTGCGATGTGTATAATTAATTAGTTGAACTTTTCTTGGTGTTTACAACTTTGTTTTCTTCTGTATACAAAATTTCAAGAAAGATGACGTATTCAAGCTAGTATAATTAAGTTTATATATATATAAATATATATATAATTCATTAATTTGTGTCTTCAGTATTTTGGATAAATGGACTTGTGATCCATTAAACACCCATACCACTTTGTGCGCACACACACACACTTGTGATCCAAATGTTTGGTAGAAAGTATAATTATTGTACAGTGTTTTTTTTTTTCGAAAGGACAAGTATGTGATAACCTCCAGCGAAGCAAAATAATATTGGACAAACTGCGCAGCGCATCTGAGAGGCACGTAAACAACAAGTTGTAAGGTCGGAAAAGTGCTGTGATCCTCTGCGCTTTTAAGGCTTGCTGGATCTAATGCAGCTGTGGCAAGGGATAGAACGTGGGTTTGTTGAAATAAAATTACCTCGCTATCTCATGGAAGAAGAAACGCGCCATTAAATTTTCAGTGATAATTACAGCGAAATGGCACTTCCACAAAGAGAAATTTTCGAAGATCTGTTGAAACTGCGAATGGGTGGCTATTTCATCAGCCCAGTAATTTTCAAGCGAAGGTGATGAGCTGATACCCTCCATTAATGGTACGCCCATTCAATAGATGCGAACGAACACCGAAGCGTGCCGGTTTTCCTACACATCAAACGGTCTTCTCTAATTGCCATCAGACATACAGGCAGCATATAATCTAAGGAGAGACGGTTGGCTTAAATTGCTCATCTCCTATCAGAGAGCTGTGGGAAAATCGCCATGGATACAGCAGCTGCTTACTGCGATTAAATATATGCTCGGAGAATACCTTTGTTATCCGTTCAGGAATGAAACCGACCAAAGGAAAGAACACCATTTACTTCCGAAACTTCACAATTTATTTGGGTTTCCGTGAATACTTAGAATGGATGAAAAAAACAGTCAAGCGTTAAAAGCCCAACTATGTACATGGATCGAAATATTTTCGATACTTCTGTTGATTTTCGAAATACCAGCGTTGACCTGTTCGAGAAAGACCTTAATTTGATATCCCCTACCTCTTTAGTACTCCCTTACTGAGAAATTTCATACAGTTGGTATGTTAATATCAGCTTGAAAGGTTATTTCAGACATTTTGTTTTTTCAAAATTAAATACATATTAGTAGGATGTAGAAACGCAGAAAAAACGAACTGACAAAACTTTATAGAAAAGTTTTGTTGCATAGAGCAAAGAAAATGGGCTCCTCCTGAGGGTTTATTTATCTGTTAAGCTAGCTTTCGGCAACTGGAATGCGTTTTCTTAACTTTCTCAAATTTTGGTAATTTTTGGTTCATAAGAGACAGTTCTTCCATACTCTTCTGCTGCGCTGCCAAACTTCCTTCATTTTGTTAAACGGAACGTATATGACCCTTTATCAAATAGACTGTGTTCCTTTCGATATTTCTGAATGCTTAATAATATTCAGTAGCTATGCTTTTCGATATACAAATTTTACATCCTTAGTAGCTCATTTGAGAGAGAGAGAGAGAGAGATCTGGGTTCGATTCCCAACGTCTGGAGGAATTTCTAAAATTCTTTTCAGTCGATGCTCTAGTTTAACCGATTTCAGGAGGATGGCGGTTGAACATTCCCCGTAAGTTATAAACCCAATGAAAAGTCCATTTAATAATGTCTGTGAAGATCTGCATGACACCACTAAACGGATAAGTCCTTTACCAATTTGCAATAACTGTCACCTGTCCTTTTGAAAACGGTGATACTGCCGTTTTCAAATGGATAAATAGACCAAGAATTGGGCTGTTAGTTTATGGTTTTTTTGTGTATTTTTATTGTGTTCATCTGTTTAGTGGTTCAGTTTTTCTTTAATGTTTATATAATCTATTTCTTAGCGTTTTCTGTTCTGTTAGGTTTAAGATTATAACACTGCTGTTTATTTATATTCTAGATTTATATTCGCAAAGGGATTTTTATATTAGGCAAATAAATTTACTGTAGCTTTATGGATAACGAGATTTCTAGTTGAACTTGAGTAAAGATTAAAGTATTCTCGTAACGATTTTACGACATCATTAAAGATAGAGAGGGATTATGTTTTATCTCAGAATTAAATTAAAGGAAACCTTTCACAGTACCTCTCATTGTTCCAAATAAGGCTTGAGTGTAAACTTGTATCAATAAATAATCCATTCAGTAGAATTCAATGTGTATGATTATTTCAGGCGAATGAGTAAAGATGATTAAAATATCATATTTGAATAAAGGATATGTGATTAACTGAATAATATAACAAAATAGTAGGCACCATTTTATGCGGGTAATGTGGAATATTGCTTGTAAGCAGATGATCAGACTAAAATCTGTACACCCCTACAAAAAATGCATGGCATCTTTTTAACCGAATCTGGACTTGAAAAAGAATGATATTACTATTTCACTTTACCTGTATTTTGTTAAGAATACCAGAAAGTTAGTTGGAGTGGGGGTTGAAGCTTAAACATCAATTTTATTCCCAATTCCGACTCGCTGTTCATTTCCTTTAAATTAAATTAGGAAGAGTTTTTTCAGAATTGCATGAATGGAAGGAGGGTCGGCCTGAAGCGATTGTTGACCACTGTTAGGGTATGGTGCGTAATTAGGAAAATATGAGTACCTATCTAGAGGGAAAGTTCATATCACAAATTCATTGCGTACCTTAAGAAACTGCAAAGATAAGTATTCATTTTTAAGAATGCTTCAAGTGAAAAACTCTTGGTAATTTGACCTGTAAACCGAAGTTATGACCAAAAGATATCCTTATTAGATTGCTTGAGTTAAACAGCTCCTTTTATGCGGGGACAGCAGCTGATGGTTGGCGTGAAGTAACATTCCAGCTAAAGAAATTCTGCTTGTGGCAGTCCTAAACTTCAGAAATGATTAATGATCCGTGGTTTCACGCTTGTAACTAGTATTAGATGAAGAATGATTGGTTAATATCGTTATTAGGCCTGAACACAGTAGCTGCATTCGTTCTATGCACTTTTGGCTCATACAAATAAATTTCTTTGAAAGGGTCTTATGTGAAACCCTTTCTGAAATTTGTTACTTGAGCATTTCTGTTGCCAAAGTAGGGTCGAACTGATCGTGAGTGTTTCCATTCATAGATGTGATGTGGAAAACGGATGTTTATTTCCTTGTGTTATTAAATTAACGACTAGGCATTTCTTAACTTAAATGACTACTTGAGACGGTTAGATTTTCACTTGCGTATCCTGCAAGCTACTGGAATTACAAAGTAAACAAGTAGTAAGATAGGCGGCTAAATTGATTGTACCTACAAAATAAGGTGGAAGGTTAAATAAAAGAAAATTAGAAACGCATAGTGGATTTGAGAATGGTTATTCCAGAACAAGCGCTTCCTAATAAGATGTAGGGAAATTCTCTTTAAAAAGTAACATTAACGTGACCAAACAGCTTTAGCTAATAAAGTTCAATTTACGGTTTGCAGAAGCCCCTAATGAGTTGCGTAGGCCAGCGTCAATTGGGTTTTATTGCAGTTTTTTTTCATACATTGGATGTTAATTAATGCAAGCGTGCCCACTTCCGAACTACATAAAGCCTTCAGTAGGTCACAAATGATGTATGCCACGGCAAAGATACACTTTTGGCTTCACATAGCCCTTCAGCATGTATGGCAGAGAGTTGACTGTTTCGACGAGCACTTGATGAGGATCATCTGCTTCGAACAAGCCAAGTTTCTAAACTAAGACCGCAAAGAGAGCAGAGGATTCTCCCAAGCTGCTTCAGGCATTGCCATAACACCCGAAACAGCTGATGCAACGATTTGACCTGCTACGATCATAAGGAAAATAAATTATTTATATACTAGTTAATCAGTGCAGATTTGCAGAAATAAATATCTGCATATTTTAGTATAACATTTGAATAATAAACCGATTTTCTTATTGTAATAACCAATCTTCGTTAACGGTATTTAAGCTACCATCGAATGTTCTCATTCGCCATTTTTGTTTCGAAATGGAAGGAAAAATACATATCTCATCTGTCCTTATTCGTACTCTTATAGTCAGGAGAAATTCTACAAGCGGTTGGTGGGTCACTAGATTGACTCTTCTTTCTTTCGCTCCGTATACCTTTCACCCACATAATTCTGGTACCGAATGCTGAAAATAACCGATCTTGATGAGAATGAGTTGCACCGTAGTTAGCATGCGACAAGGAAAAACTGGTAAATGATCTGACCTACCTCTAGATTTTCTCCTGACTTTAATTAGTTTTATGTCCACCATTTATCCGATGTGTTTATCAGTCCATTATCCATTCTTTCCTCTCTCCACCCTCAAATGTACTGTATATCTGTTTCATGTCGTGGCTGAGTTAGTCGGATTCTTAAGAGGAATTCGTGGGTTTCATCCTTGAAAAAGAAAAACCGACTATAGAAAGCACAGAAGAGACTCGGACGTGTTTGTCAGTTGCTTGAGAGGAATGTATGGCCCTAAAATAGCACAACCGATCATACAACGCGCATAGTTTACAGACATACGCGGACGCCTCGTGGCCTTAGTTATCTCGGCGCGGTTAGTTATTTGTACCAGAATGCATTGTATTTCGGTTGTCATTTTTATTAAGTTACACTAGCGCACATCTGAGCAGGCACATTTTTTTTTCCATAATACAGTAGTAGAAATGGATTAAAAGACTTCATAGATGAAGAGTCATTGACTGGCCATTCACTTTTTGGTCAGTAATACCAATTAAACGAGCGCACTCTCTGAACTTTAAATGTCTTCGACTGGTCTGTTTTGCTGGTTGAACAGCCATAAATTACAGTTAAAATTTAGTAATAACCACTTAACGAACTGCATAGTGTGATTTTAGCAAAACTGCTAACTGCTGATTATACAACCTTGTGTCATATTTTGAATATATTTTCGGATTAAAACTGTTTTAGAGTTAACGTAATATGATGTTTATACCAGTAGATTAAAGTAAAATTGAAAACTCTTCGGAATAAATGGTATTGGAAATATCACAAGACAACTAGTAAAAGTCCATAGATTGACATAGAAATTAGGTAAGTAATATAATAGATGGTTAATTCAACAACAGGAACAAAATTTTGCAATAAGATGATGGATATGGAGAAATGGGATTTACAGTAATAAGCCTCAACATTTTGAAATCACATTTATTTGTGATCGAATGCAGATAAATATAAAGGTGTGTGTTGTTAATTGCATCCAATGCAATTAAAGATAATTAAGAAGATGGGGGATGCAATTAAAGTTTTTTATCAGCATTTAAGAGTTCAGTAATTCGCAGAAAGATTTCTGTATTAAGGAAACATTTGCCCACCTCTGTACTAACCATTTAACCATTGACATTTGCCCTAAAGTCTTTATTCGGATGAATTGAAAACGAACGAAATAACCAGACCATTATATTTATATTTTCCCTCAGGCGTGAAATTAAGCCTTTTCACAGAGTACATTGTCTGGTATGGAAGCAGAGATCTAACATTTAGTGCTCCACATCAAAGATCGTGAGTGAATATACAGAAACCTGATTTTATATTCACGTTAAAATATCAGTTGGGCACATCTGCAGCGTCGAAGTCTAAGAGAACAACTGCTGGTCTTCGTTAATGGCGGTTTCATTGTGCATTCAGTACAATGAACTTGTTTATCTTACAGCTATGCTGATTTCGAACAAGTGTTACAACGGACAAGTTGAAGTTATCGCTGACATTCTGCAGGTAGCGGATGCAAACTTATTATAACCTTCATTATGTGTAGATCACCAGCGTACGCTGCTGCTGAGTGAATTTAGTTTCACATTGACGCGAGAATTACTCAAGATCAAAGGAAGCAGTGAAGTCTGTCGCGCTGTTTAGACAACTGTGTCAATTACACGCTTCTCCCACGCTTAGGAGAGCTAGCTAAACTGTGTAAATATACAGGCGCTGCATAAAATTGAGGTTACCAGAGGCAGCGAAGCCAAAATTAAGAAGAAAAAATCAAGAACCAGCCACTCTCTCTCATAAAAGGAGATATACAAAACCAGAACGAGGTTGAATAAAATGGTTTGTTCCAATTTAATGAGATGAAAATTTCTAGTTGATACTAGAAAGCCTGGACAAGCATCCCTTATTCTGATTAGCTAACAAGCAGCTTCACAATAACTCTATTAGCATCCCGATGCATGTTTCTTTCAAAAGCACTCTGCAATAGATCCTCTACAGCAAATATTAGCGGTTTGGCATAGATGAAAATAAAAGGTAAACCCTGATGGAGTTTTGTTAGTAAATTACGCACTTAGGCATCGATCATCCGGATATTATCATTAATGTACTGCGGATTGACGAGTGGACTTTTGAAAGCTAAGGAGGCTTAAATTGTCGGAAAAGCCCGATTTCAGGTGAACTTCAATTCTGATCTGGCATTGCGGAGAGTGCTTGAATAACCATTCAGTATTAAAATATTTCAAATTCATTCAAATTGAACCAATTTGAAATATTTTAACACTGAACGGTTATTTTTTTATCACACCTTTATGGGCTGGCGTATGCCTGAGCAGAAGCGACATCGTGCCATTTCGAGGTTGTAATCCCGGCAAAGAGCTTTAAATCCAAAAATGCTTCTAGACTATTTTATTTTATTTGCTTTTTGCATTTTCTTACGAAACATCCTAGAGAATATCGATCTCCATATTTGACTCCATCTGCATCATTCAGGCAACGTGGAACTTACACTTTTAGAAGCCTGAAACGCGAAATCACTTCGGGCTATCTATAGTTTTAGCTATTTTAGATTTAAATTAAGCTCTGGTCCCGTAAATTCGGACCCAAAGGTAGCGTGCCTCATGGGCTTATTTATAAATACGGCCCTGAATGCATATATATATAGATGCTGGAGGTCATCAAAGTGACTGGGGAGGTTGAATAATCCTGATGATTCGCAACTCTTCGCGAAAATCTAACAAATAATAATGACAGCTATTACCGAAATTGAAAGATCTCTATTAAAAAATAAATAAAATAATAATACTGAATAAACAAAACACATTATAGTTCTTGGCCCTTGAATTAATTTTAAAATGAGCCTGAAATTCACAATCCGATAACTTTTCGCAGTGACAAAGGGTTCCTGCGATTCCGTGCTGGCTGCTTTGTTATTTCCCACTTTCTTTCTTATTTATCATACTACAATCTACAGTTCGATTTCTTCTCTTGTATTCTGATTTAACCCGTATTCTTTGTCTGCGGTTTTGGTATTGCCTTTTGTGCTCTTAGCGGTTATCGTATAATTTTTCACTGCGTTAAGGACCACCATTATTCAGATATTGCGTTGGTAGGCTGTTGATTAGTGTTGCATCGGTTCATCAGCTCATGGATTTGTTCAATGTTTTTTTGAAATGCAATGATTCCTCAGCTATCGTTTAGCCTTGTGGCCCATTTTGAAGAAATGGTACAATGGGCGGTCTACTGTTTGTTTATTTTTGTTTCGCTAATAGCCACGTTGTTGGGGTTGGTTTGCCTTTCTATTTATAGTTATATTTATATTACATTTTTATCAATTTATACTGATTGGTATATTTTATTATCTGGTAGTGCTTCTAAATTACTGAACGCATTCCTCCTGCAAAATCGATTTATTTCACCTCCATTTCTTCTTTTGTTGCTATAGTTAAGTAACTATTTAGTTTTTCCTGCTTACTTGATTATTTATAAAATAAAAACAAAAAATAAACATTGAGTCCCTGAAAGCATAAATTAGACAAAGCACTTAAACCTATTCCATATAAATAGGCAAGCCAACATATTAAATGATACTGCTTTCTTGTCGACGTTTGGGTTCCATCTTTGGATATCTGTTATCAAGGCGAAATTGAGCAGGTAACACGTATTCTCCAAGTTTACTTCGAAGAGATCTGGCTTGGTCTGGACTCGGGCAGTGTCATACGTCCAATACAGTTCAGCCACTTTTATTTTATTATTTTTTTCCACATTTAAAACACCAAGAATCGGATGCTGGGAATATTTAATAGCCAGCGCATCGAAGATTGGTACAATTTCGGCTGCAGGGCCAGAATGTGCGGATTAAATAGTTTCGAAAACCTTTACTTATATCTAATTAAGCTAAGCAAGATTTGAATGCTTTTCTACTGACTCAGTGCAATGCTTTTCTACTGACTCAGTGCAACAGCTTCAGTTCTCGAAAAGGATAACTTTCCAATGACTGATTATGCAATCTCTGCTCCGTTCCTGTTGTTCCTCTGTTCCTATTCCAAAGAATTTGAACGGTCGATAATGTAGTATTTTCTGTGCACGATACTTGAAAGGCATTATCGACACATTATTCATTACTTCCTGAAGAAGAATCGCCCACATAATCAATGCCGTCTCTTCAAATGATATTGTTCTTAAGTTTCACTGATCAACGAAATCGACCCAAACACTTCTCAGTATTTAAATTTAGGGATATTCATGCGTTTTTGTGGCGCACCTCAGGGTTCCCCCATTAGCTGCTGTTGCACATCTTGTGAAGAAGCTTGCGCCAAAGCCGGCCATTTGTATGTAGTGTGTTGAGTGTATAAGCGTAATGATGTGGTCTGCTGTTGTGTTGTCGACTGGTACCTGATTCTTAGCAGGTGAGAAGCAGCAACACCTGGTCACCGCCTCCCACCCAAGTATTAAATTTATTTGAAGATTGTCGATTTGCACAATGCTATGAAAGTGGGTTTCCTGAAATAACACACCACCTTTATCCCTAATAATAGCATTACAGATGTTGAGTATGACTGTGAACAAATTCCCTCAAATTGAGACTGCCAGGAATTATCATCTGTGCCGCATGCTAACTATAACCATAAGGACGCTACAAAATGAACAAGGCCGACCCCGATTCCAGTAAATGTTGTTGTTGGAGCTGGCCATATCCTTATGACTAGCTAGCAAACGGATCAAGGCTGACAAACTGAACATGGCTGACTCCAGTTGTTGTTGTAAGAGAAGGATCCTAGACTAAATGATAATAGCCTTCTATATCAGTCCTATACTTTTCCCACCGATATTTTCCGCAAACCGTTCCTTCCATTGTAAATAACTGGACCCCGTGTCAGCCCTACTGAAATCGCCGAATCTCCAATTCTGCTTGCTTTAGAATGCTATTCATATCAGGCAACTTGTAATTTTTGACGTATGCAGTTCACTTATCTGTTCATCCATCCATGTGCCCAGTTAAAATAAGAACGTAAATGGTATTAGGAACTGGCCTACTCATATCAGTATTAATGTTTTTCGGGATTAAATTTGACACTCAAATTAACTTAGCCTTTCGATTTTCACTGCCGTTCCTATTTAACTAACCCAATTCACAAGGGCGTAACCAACATTTTCAGCCGAACTTGAGCTTTTAGAATCGCCTCCGAAATTAGATGTAACAGCCGATCAGACCAAGGAATTAGATCCTGTACGTTACTCAAGCTGCCTCGCTCGGCTCTGGCATCTATAACCCCTTCCAGAGCATTATCACTTTAACTAAAACTGTAAATCTCTTTCTCGCACAGAAAAGCCAGTCATAATAACAGACAGAAGAAATATCAAACAAATGTGCCTTCTGGTTCTTCAGGGATTCCACAGTATCAGTTGGCAGTATTAGCAATAAAGTGACAAAGGAATTGAAGAAAAACTCGTCTTACCGATTGTTAACTGTGACCAGTAAACAATTCAAAAGAAATCTGACTTCGAGTTTTTTTATGAATCATATTTAAGTGTATCTTAAACAGTATAGCTAACAATCCAGTTGTGATTCGATTAATAAATATGAGAGATGCAAAAACTTATAATAATTCCGGGCAGTTTTAGGGCATAAACTTCAATCTACTGAAATACGACGCAGCTGTCATATTGGTTTTGCAGAAGCATCATACTATAAGAAGCTGTAAAATTAGAAGCAAAGGAAAATTTACATTATACATTTATGTATCAAATGACGATATTGCATACCAATGTGATATTTATAATTACAAATATCTTTATTCTAATCAATAGAAATATAAATAATATGGTGTTAAATAGAGGACTGATGTAATACCGATAACCGCAAAAGGCTAGAGGTTTAACATATCGTTATAATGTGTAGATAATTACAAAGGCTAGGTTTTTTGCACAATTTTTTTTTCACAGAAACAGGATGTACACTGAATCTTGCTTGCTTGGTATTAGCAGGATCGCCTAGTCATTGGCGTATCACTGCTCTTTATACCACTTTGGCAACCACATAGCTTATGATGAGAACTGTTCCCTGATTACACGTCTTCTATAGGATTTGTCCTCAAACTTCTTGAAATAAGCATCTGTCTTCTGAAAGTTTTGCAGAATTTCCATGGACACGAACTTGTCCAGTTTTTGAGCCTCCATGTCACAAACTGTAAAGCAGGTAAGGCTCTCATTAAGTAGTGCAGGGTGACGGTTCTCCATTGACACAGATGCCAAAAAATTGAGAGTATTAATTTCGTCCACCGTCATTTTTATTGTTGCGAGTAAGCGAAGAATCGTTCTGAAACTTTTCTAAAGATCAGTAGTTCCGTTATTTGTGAACTGTGTGTGAGGAGAGGATGGTTGTGCCTTGTATAGGATCGAACGAAATAGCCAGTACTCACCAGACGAGATCATTTTCAGTTGTTTTGTTGTAGATGTCCAGATTTCAGATCCACAGGTCACGATGGGCTGAAATGTGTTCTCACAGTCGGTGATATGTAAAAGGTCCTACTTGGCAGGCTACCTGGATTTACAGACTTTGTGGATATTTGCTACATGATGTTTGAAGCCGAGTTTTCAATCAAAAATGACCACAAGATCTCTGTGCTTGTTGACTAGCAGGATGAGGGTTCCACGAATTTCCAGGTTCAGTTGTGTTGTACATGATTTTGAAGAGAATACTACAAGTGCAGGTTTCGTTGGATTTATTTTTAGGGATAGCTGCGGGAAGGAAAACATCAACTTAGCTAATGAAATCACTTTTCTGACACAGGATACATTGCGGAAGTAAACAGGAGCCCAGATGCAAAGCAAAATGTTAATTTAGGGGTCTGCGCTTTTATTCCATTTTATTAGGGATCTAAAGGAGGCTGTCTAGACCAAAAGAATAAATACATGGATGACGAAGGCTAATAAAAGATATATTGTGAAGAAATGACGTTCGAAAATAGGGAGAAATCATGGATAACGCCTCCGTTATACGGTGGAACTACATTCAAAGGGGAGGCCGGAGGCTAATGCAACTTTATTATGTTTTCACAAAAAGCCATAACTTTCTACATGAAAAATAAATAACATCAAAACAGTAACTTAATCAGTCTATACGGCCATTACATCGGATTCAAGTAGTTAAGCTGAAACAACTCCCATGATCATATGTGCTCGAACAGAACAGTTATGCTTATGTTATTTATTTTTATCAGGAAAAATCATGGACTGAAAGCAGTAAAGTGGCTGATTAAATGATGCGGGGTAACTACACCGCCCCAGGTGAGGCGACGTTTCATGAAATCAGTATTCTATAGCTCTAATTAGCTCGGAAGTGTTTTATTCGCTCTCAAGGATAGTACAGTGAATATAATCACCGCCCTCCTCATCTCACTGGGTGGGAAAGGCCTAAATTAAATCGTCAATGACAGAAGGAGGTTTTTGCGCTTTTTTCACAACGTGCCTGAGTTTGGCGATCTCAGGTGACAGTTGCAGTTTTTTTTTTCTTGGAAACTTGAGGTTAGTCTATCAAACAGGCAAATCTACCACAAAATACAAGAAGTCTACAAACATATACTAGTGCCTCGTTTCATTGGTTACTTCATTAATTTAGGGAAGAAAACCATCAAATAATTGCTTGTTTTTTTCCCTACATTGGGAGAAATAAACAATAAAACCACCTTCTTTCCAAAAATTTGAATTACTAAGTGATGGTTTTATTATCGGATTATGGCGATTTTCTGCATACATTATTAAAATGTAATCATGTTTACTAGGAAGAAATTGGAGACCATATATATCAAGCATTAATAAAATTACTTCGCGGAATTACGAGTCTTTGTATTAATGAAAAAAAAAAGTCAGCAGGTTTTCAGTGATAAAATGACAACGTTTTCAAGTATAAACGATAAGCACGAAAAGAAAAGAAACATTAGGAACGCAAATACATGGATAAAAAAGTAAGAAATATATTCATATATGTTTTCTTAATTTACGTAGCTACATAATTGAAGCAAAAAAAGTTTTTTCCTAAAGATCTAAGTACAAAATATTTCATACCAGTGCTGTATGTACAGTGGCACCGCCGAGGACAAAATTATCTTTCAGTAAAAGAGGTCACCATTAAAAAAATTCATAAATTAATATGTGATGGAAATTCTGCTTAATGCTGCAAATTTTAAGTCCATTCAAAAGCTGCGTCCATTTAAAAGAACACTGAAGATATTTAAGGATCTGTCTACATTCTGACCTACTTCTTGGTTTTTCAGGGCACTAATAGAATTATCTACTGGACGTCTCTTCTAACAGCTGATGAAGTCTGTTTCCCATTCTGTAACGATTCAGTAAATTAATACTGGTGTTCTTTGAGTAATAAATGAAAGTAGGGCTTACCCATCTTCTGATAACTGCCTTAACTTCCAGTTTAAGTAGAATAAAATAGAAACATGGATGCTGGACGCTTCGAATCGAGCATAATTAAATTAAAAGAATCAGCTACATATAATTTAATATTTCGACTCTGGATCCTTTCTCTCTTTGGACTTGTTGATAGTAAGGTTTAGTTAGTTCTTATTCTTAATTATTTTCAGCAAAATACAATTAATGTCTAAGAGGTTTAAATTTCGATGGCATTAAAATAAAGCACGTTTATTTGTGAAGTTCTGATGCACTGTGGCCTCCACACTTCAACTCCTCGTGATGTACAAGGAAGGGATCATTAAGTAATTGGGATTTACACTTGCTGCAATACAAATAGCGTTGTATGTAGTACGATGGTTCTATTCCTTTTCAACGTAGTTTCTGGGATTGTTCAGGTACTTTGCTGAGCACAGTGGAAGATAGTTTATGCCTCTGTAATAGACGTTTGTATTGTGGGGGTGTAAACTGGTCTTTGGAGGCGGAAGTTGTCGAGTGAGCGAGCTACGTTGGGTTAGGTAATATTAGCTGCCTGTAATTATGCAGGTTTATCGCATATTCAGCTATGAGTACTTAAAGTCGCAACTTGTTATGAAGAAGAATCACATAAATCGAAAAGCTCTTTGCATCTCTTTCCACGTTAGTTGCATCTTCATTTTTAAGAAGCTGCATAAGTAGTTCCTTCGCAATCTCCTTTTCTCTAATAGGATTAAGAACGTCTGTTTAATTAATGACCGCTCCTTGTACTAATGCTGTATTTTCCTGTATTTCGGTATACTATAGACGATAAGGGATATCATAGTATTACATTCGGAAACCTAAGGGTTCAATCGGATAGTTAATTCCTGTTAATTTTACGGTTAAATCCTTTAGGTTTCAGCATTAATTCTGACGTTTCCTGTTTAGATAACAATTAAGAGTCAGTAAACAATTAAGAGTCAGGTTCTCTATGATACATTTTCTTGAAGACAGTAGAGTTCAGTGGTAAGTCGAAGATGCATCTTTAGTGATGTGTTTAACATTTTCTTCGCGGGTGATATCCATTAAGAAATAAACTCTTCTATCACTTTATACACCACGATAAATATTTTAATAAATGAACATCACGCTACAAATCGTATCCCAGGATATTTCTCATATGTGCAGTGAGTAAATATGCGTAGGTACTCTTGGAGTGTGTTAAGGGGTGAGGGTTTGCTGGAGAATGCTAGACACTGAATTAGGAATGCCTCTTATTGACATGTCACCAATTCTTATTCACGTGTCACCCTTATTTTTACTCGTACATGTGAACAAGAAACCAGGTTTGTAAGGTGGTGTTCATTTATTAAAATATTTGGGGTCGTGTGTATAATATTGAAATAGTTTATTTCTTGATGTAAACATTTCCTTCGCTACTGCTAAGCACGAAATTGTGACGGTAAGGGAACATATTACTGGCCTTCCCTTGATAAGTAACAAGTTATGGAACAAACAGCCGGAAGGTGATATCGATATTTAAGAATTTGTGCTCCCAGTGGGCTACGAGATGTGCTTTGAAGACACCCGTGTAGGCAATACAAAATTTCAGTCGTTTTCCTAAAAGAAAATATGCCACGTGGAGTCTAATTCCTTGATATTTTAATGCTTATATGTTTTCTGTATCTTTTTATGGCGCGATTTGGCTCAATATGAAAGCGTCTGCAGCAGTCCTCCACAAATAGTGTGTTAACATACATATCTAGCCAACACGCACAAGCAAAAATTGAACCTTGGAGCATAAATCTATGTGCGGCGTCAATGGTTCGATGCACACAAGCGCCATAAAAGTGACGGTAGAATCTGGAAAAGTACTTTCGGTCACAAGATGCCCTGAGGATAAAGAAACGCAGGTACGTGATGAACATGGAGTGGCGACTGCTGGATGGAATAGCATGGCAATGACGTTTTCTGTACCTTCAAATACGTAACTAATAAAATCACTCGATCTGACGATTGGAATAGTGTTACTACAAGTATTTTATGATAGATGTATATGTGATATCCGGACCTTAAAATTGTTCATTTATGGAATACGAGAGTTGCAGATTCGCTCTCGAGAAGTTAGAGATTCGCTTTAAAAAAAGAGAAAATAATTAGTGCGTTTACTGGTCCTGTTGTTTATGTTGTTAACGTTTTCAAAAACCCACTTCTGATTAGGTCTTGTTGACTCATTCTTTATGATCTCACATTTTTCTGTTTTACACTTAAAGTAAGTTCGGTTATTTAGTTCGGTTATTTTCTTGTTTTTAGTTTTTGCAAGTTAGATTCATTTTTTTGTCTTCTTTCTAAAGAAAATGTTCTCCTTTTTACCAATTCCTGCATCTGTTCTTCCAACAGCCATGCTCTCTGTTGAGTAATTCTCTTATAGAGGGAGGTACAAAAGTTACCGTAATAATTAAAAACGAAAGGAAAAAGTTGTATAGAAATCCTTTGTTATATTTTACTGAAATGTGTTAAAATGGTAAGTTCACGCGTATTTCTTTGTTGGTCCACAGGTGCGAGTAGATGATAGATCTGACACAATGTCAGATCTATCATCTACTGAGATGAAGGTGCTTGGACAATAGGATACTGCTTTAGAAGCTACGTAAGATACCTGTTGAATAAACAGACCCCTATTACAAAGTGTGCGAATAACTGTTGAGAAAAAATTTCACAATCCACTACTGAATAAACCATTTTACTGTAGGAAGAAATACTCAAGAAGACAAGGCTCAAAAAACTAACGTACGGAATGTTCAAAAAATGGCAACACTGGCGCATGGTCGTTTTCATTTTCAAAGTAACTGGGTTAGTCGATCTTAGGTGAGGGCAGCCAGATTTTTATTCCTGGAAACTCGGGTTTTTTTGCAAGTGCAAACAGCAAAACAGCATCTGGTACCTCTTTGAAACCAAAGAGGTACCAGATGAAACAGTCTTGGAACTCTTTGCTGAGGGAGAAATGAACACAGGACAGCGTCTATACTTCTCTGAAAAAGATAAATGAAGACTGAGAAAAGCAAGCCCTCAGCAACTCGGAAGCCGACCGATGGATCAACCAAGCCGAACTAATGGCTATCATTCCTACAGTTGAATTTTAGTGGATTACGGCGAAATACAGAACACATCAAGGCACTGCTGCAAAAGTATGAACCATCCTGCTTTTGCTTATAGGAGACTTATCTAATGGCATATGATGATTCCACCATGCATAACATTATTATCATTCGTAAGGATAGAATTGTGGATGGTCCTGCTCAAAGAGGAGTCGCAATCCTTGTGGGCAACCAGATCTCGTTTCAGGCTTTGCGACTTACAACCAGCATAGAGGTTGGCAATTCGACTTACAGTGGGGTTCTTATTAACTGTCTGACCTGTTTATTTTCCTGCTGGGACTGACATCCCCCAGAAAGACCTTGATGATGTTGTTGTGCAATTGCCTTCCCCCCCCCCTTATTTCTTGGGAATTTTAATGGACATAACACTCTATGAGGTAGTGCTAGATAACAAAAATGGAAGAGGACGAGTAATAGAGCATATACGTAAGGAAAATGACCCCTCCCTTCTAAGTGTGGTAATAAACACCTTCCAAATGCTTACCCTAACTTCTTCTGCCATTGATTTTTCTGTCTGCTCCCCTTATTTCCTTCCTTCACTTACTTGGCAGGTGGACGAAAATCCGTATGGAAGTAATCGCTTCCCCGTGATAACCACTCTAGCTAGTGGTAGACCGTGTCTTCCATTTAGTTTACCACGGTGGAAGGTTGATCAAACTGAGTGGAATACCTTTTAACATCTGAAAAATCTTGACATCGCTACATCAGTCGAGAACCGATCAGTGATGCAGTCATGTACATCGCAGAAAGTATTGCCCATACAGCTGTAATTGCAATTCCAAAAATATCCTCCCGGTTTCTATTATTTCCCAAACTGTGATGGAATTCAAAATTCACAGCAGGAAGGAAGGCGAAAATCAAACCTTGGGGGGATATTCTGCCGATGTCTCATGAATAAAAATTTAATATAATTTAAATATGCTAAAGCCACTATATCCAAAGTCAGAACCAAAGGAAACCTTGGAACCGTTTTACGGTACATCCTCCATAACATAGGCTGCTAGCTCAAAAGTAGTCTGGGATAAGATCCGGAAAATGGAGGAAAATATCCACAATGCCTTTCAGCGACCCTCGAGCCCAAAGTATAACCAATTGCAGTTCGAAATGAAGTTTCAATACTCTAGGGGAAACATTTGCAAATATTTCTGCAATAACTCTATCCCATAGGCCATATTGCTCCGGGGATATGCGGTGGTCATTTCCTGACCTTTCCGCATCCTCTGTATTTGGTGGTCACGGGCTCGAACGCCGGTCTAATCAAGAATCGTGTGCTACACACTGCTGCTCCTGCCCACCTGGCTACTGAGGTGCCGCTGTAAGAACAATGATTCTGTCTGATAACAGGGTTGTGATAAACCACAACACGTCACCTTTTATATGGAAGTAATTTTCTAGGAGTTGAACGAGCGAGGGAATGCTGATTGAGTCGAAGGCAGCTTCCAGGTCGACGAACGTGACGGCAAGTTCTGCTTTAACTTCTAATGCTCTGAGAATGGTGCTGGTTATGGATGTTAAATTGATGACTGTGGATCTTCCGGGAATGGCATAGTGAATTTGTGGGGGTTGGTGAGGCATGATTTGATTGTTGATGGTAGAAAATAATGCCTTCTCCATAAGTTTCAAGAGGCTGGAAGAGCGAGAGATTGGCCTGAACTGTTTAATGAGGGATGCAGTTTAACATTTAGGATGTGGCCTCACAGCATATCTGTTCCAGAGAGGGAGAAAGTAGTGCTGGGTTAAGACACGGTTAAAAATTGAGAGTAGTGGATCGATGATAAACGTGTTGAGACACTTGATCATGAATTGTGGCCCAAGGTTGCTCTGGGCCTGCGGTTGCGGTGGGTAGCAATCCATTTATAGCAGTTATAAGCTGCTTCCTGGTGATGGAAACGGTGGCGAGCATATCCGTTGGGACGTTATTGACAGGTAAGTTGCCTGGATATGTCGGGGCCACATTGTTCGAAAACCGTGCATTGTGGTCCATCCACAGTTCAAGATCCAGTGTTTTATGGATTCCTATGTGCCGAGAGTCATAAAATGGTTTGCCTTTTTGTAGGGTTGCTTTTAGATATTTTTGATTGTAGATGATTTCTGGCGGTTGAACACTGCCCTTGCTCTGAAGAAGGCAATCTGATCTTGTACAGCGCCTGATTATTTCCATCTCTTATGCAGATTTTGTTTTTCTTGGAAGGTTTTGTTCAGTGTAGATGTCCACCAAGCTCTTGGACGGGGAGTGATGCAGACAGTCTTTGTCGCTCCGTAATTGGCAATGGTCTGGATCCACCTGGTCATGAAGTCCACAGCCAGCTGGAGATCGCAATTGTTGAGAGCTTCCCAAGGGATGGAGGATGCGGCTTCGAGACATCGTGGTGGATCAATGAATTTTGGGGATGTTATTTCTTTTTTCTTTTTTGGGCCTTGGATATCGAAGTTAGGTGCGGCTGAGTTCAGGAGTATGGCAATGGGTTCGTGATCGGATTAAAAGAGATTGTGAGGGTTGTCTTCGAGGTCGCATGGTGCTGAGGAGAATACGAAATCTAAGAGATTGGATCCTCTCGTGGGGTGGCAGTTGAGAAGGCTGAGTTGAGAAGGTTAAATTGATACCCAGTGAACCCATACTGCTAACGAGTGTCCTACTAAGATGTGCGAGACTAGGTGGAAGATTGAAATCGCCACAAATAATGTGCTTAGCAGAGGCGTGGAGGTGATTCACTAGCCAGTGGATTACATCTTCAATGATATCACTGTTTGCATCTGGTGGAATATATACTGTTACTGTGTCTATCAAGTAGGTGTTAAGCTTGAGGGACAACATGGCAGCTTCAAATGCAAGGGATTGGGTTACCACAGAATATACCAATGAAAAGAGGGTGGTATTGTAGAGTATTGCGATTCCCTCCCCCTCTACGATCCACTCTAGAGGAGCAGAGCATCTGATAACCAGCCTGAGGTGCACAGCAAGGGATTCTGCCCATTCCCAAGCCACGTTTCAGCGATGCAGAGGATATCTAGGGTTTTCGAGAGTAGAAGCTGTTCGACAGTGTCTAGCTTGTTACAGGTACTTCTTGCATTTTGAAAAGCAATTCGAATGGTGGTAGCCATAGCAGTCGGAGTTCGTACGGGTGGCAAGTCTCTTTTTTCCGTCCGCATTGGTCTACTGTGCGTTGCGATGTGTACAGGGATATTAGAGACAGGTTTGCAGCCTTGGGGATTGATATCATAAGCGGCTGGTAGTTGGATTGTTTGATATGTGGACATTTTGTTTCCTATAGTAGGTTTGTTCTCAGTAGATTCATTTGAATTCTTCTGCGTTTCTTTGGCTTGGCAGCTTGGTATTTTTAATTACTATTGCATTTGTTGATGATTTTGGTGGTTTATCGCGGTTCTTGGCGTCTGATCTAGGAAGGCTTTGACGAGAGTTCCAGGGAGCTATAGCCTTGGATCCAACACGAAGCTCATCATCTCTGGGTGGCAGGTAAGGATGAAAGATGCGTAAGTTGGGTACCTAGTTCTCTGACTCACATCAATATTTATTCTGTGAAGTTCTGCAAACATGGCCTTAATGCTGCTTGGTTTAGTAGTTGATTCCAATCGAGAAACAAAGATTTGCCCACGAGTCTGGCCCGCTGTGATATTGTACGAATATGAGTGATTCCCCTTAGTGGAGTGTTGTGTGCCACCTGTTTTTCACGTTTGTTTTCCGCGTTCCATTTTCTGATAGGTTGAATATATGATTCCGGTTTCTTTTGAGTGAACTTGTTGATCGGCGAGATGAGACTTGGGCAGGGAGTGCATGCAGTTTGTAAGCGTTGCTGGTGGGATATTTTGGATTTTATGATCATCTTTTTGGCTGGTTGTTACTTCTGCAAATGTGGGTATCGATGTTCTCTTTCCAGTTTGGATTATCTGCTTTAACATTTTCGGTTTGGTATTATGTAGGGTCGATGCTGTAGAGGGGGACCTGAGAGGTCTTTGAACGGCTATCTCCGGTGATGTTAGAGGCAGGTTTGGTAGAGTTATCTTCACTGAAATCTGCAACTTTGCTGTTGAGCTGATTAGTAGATTGTTCTCTTTTGCTATTTTGAATGTTGGGTTCTATGGTAGAAGTGAATTTATTTGCAACTATTTATGCCTTGAGTTGTTGTATTTCTTCAAGTTGGCTTGAGTTTCGGGCTTTGATTTGCTTAATCTCATTAATAAGCATATTCAGCTGAGTGTTTACGAGCATCACATAATCATCACTTATCTGCAGGCAGTTTTCCCTGTGCATCAAAGTTGTTACTGTTTGGCAGCCCTTTATGGCTGAGGTAGCTACATCATATATGACTCCTCCAGGGTGGCGTGAAACTGCTGTGTGGTGCAACAGAGACATGGAGGTAGCGCTGTTATCTGTGGGGAAATGATTGTCGCCATCGGCAATTTGTACTTGCTGATCGGAAGTTTCCAGTGTGGTGCTTCCGCTGGAGCGTGGTAGGATGGCTTTATTTTCTGTGCAGATGATGCAGTTTCAGTTGATGTGCGGGGTATCTCACTACATTAGGGAGGTTCCCTTGATCCACTGTTGAGGGACTCGCTGTCAGGTATTTCCTTGCATGAAAGACATGAAAAATTGCGTCTCCGTTGCTTGTTCATCTTTTTTAAATCAATTTTGAGGATTGATCCACAAAACATAGCGTAGCCCGTAACACAGCTAATGCATAGATCAGTGTTTAAACAGCATAATTTACATTCAGGTATGGTGGAGACTTCATTTAACTCGGTCATATTTGGATGTCTGATGGAAAATGCTTGTGTTTGATGGTTTAACCGGCTAAATTGATGGTATTTAGTTCAGAAAGCTTGTCACCGACTTTAGGAATGCAGTTAATCTGTTTCCGGGGGAGGGGGTGAATTTCCAGGAATTAGTAATTGACGCGTATCGCCAGGGCAACTTGACCGCAAGTACTAACATACAGCAGTGTAGTCTAACCTTGATCTGTAGCCGGCAGCGGTAAGTGGTGCTGGTCAATTGTCAGAGCGTTAATACAGCATGATCATGTCCGATTATGAGATTCTGCAATATGAAAAGGAACTGCAAATAATAAATACCTGGTCGCCTTGAAGTTGGTGTCTTCTTCTTCAGAGTTACTTGAGGAGTATAACGATACTAAAATCACCTTATAAACTTGGGCATAATTTTATTAATTTTAATGATTACTGAGAGCAACACACATACGTGACCGTACCGACCGGCGCCCAACGAATCTACGAAAAACTTCTACAGCTCCTGTCGGACTGCCAACAGACCTTTAGTATTCGAATCCAAGGGCTGTTAAATGAACTAAACATTACGGTAGCTCGGTCACCAATGTAATTCATTCCACCCTGTCATGCCCATCTTCCAACTTGTGACTTCTCACTCTACACTTTTCTGGAACACCCTCCTTTCACAGGAAATACGTGCGAAGAGAGGTTGTTACAGAAAACGGTAGTTGAGGGAATAAATAAGTAACAGAAATTTGGAAAATATCTGACAGCATTATTCCCAATAACTTCGAAGTATTCCCATTTAGTTGTAGGTGATCTTGATATGTAATAGCGTACTATTAACTTTAAAAAACAAATCTGCACACTTCCTCACATAACGAAACCGCTGGAATAGTATTAGCGCATGCTCGACGTAATTCGTGTTCAATAAAAGGTGTTGGTTACCGCTTTATGCAACTGTTTCTTTTGATTTATTGTAGAAAAGAATTCTTGAACTTAATGATGAATAATGAAATGTAAGCTTAATGGTTCGTAACAAGAATGCCAAAGATTCTTTATGTGAAATGTCTTGTTCCATTAGCGAAACCTGTTAACAACTGGCATTTACATAATGCGATCTCCCGAGAGATGAAAAAGTATTTTAAAATTATTTCTTTTCTTACAGAAGCTATGTAATCGAACTTTCGCATTCAATAAGATCTTAACAAATTGTGCTTTTTATAATCAGTGAAATTCTAAATCCGTTTTTATTAAAATATTTGCGTTTAATTAAGAATTACTGATGGAATTAGAAATAAAATAAGAAAAATAAAAGTTTAATCTAGTGTGGTATCATTTGATATTTAGTTTTATATGTATAAGGTGGTCATAATTCAGTGATCACTGAATTATGTCCTACCTAATACTTCGTAGGTCCTCCTTTTGTCCTCAGTACAGCAGCTATCCGAAGTGGCATTGATTCAACAAGATGTCGGAAGCGTTCGGGAGGTATGGCAAACCAAGCTGTGTGTAATGCGGTCAGCAATGCAGGTGTGGAGGTTACTGGTGTATCCGGACTCCTGATATGCCTTTTCATAGTGTCCCACAAGTGCTCTATGGGATTGACATCGGTGGAGTTTGGAGGCCAATCGATATGCTGGAAGTCAGAACTGTGTTCCTCAAACCATTCCTGCACAACAAGTACCCGATGGCTCAGTGCATTGTCATCTTGGAAGACACCATTGCTATTCGGGAAAAAGTGTAACATAGCGAGATGTACACAGTCAGCAAGCAGTTGACGATAGTGGAGACCACTGATACGTTGTTCCACATGCACCAGAGGTCAAAGTTCCTGCCAGTGAAACGTGCCCCACACCATACAACCACCTCCACCGGCCTATAATTTTGATACCGTGCATGATGGATCAAGAGCCTCATGTTGTTGTTGACGCCAAATACGTACACAACAATCCACGGTGTGGCGTAAATAACGTGACTCATCCGACCAGCACACCTTCTTCCAGTCTTCTAACGTCCAACTTGCATGCTCCTTGAACCAGGTGTGTCTTTTACACCGATGAACCTTGGTCAGGATAGGATGCCGTAGGGGTCGTCTGCTGGTACAGTCCATACGTGCGACCCATGGTCATATCAGATATTGGCCCATGTTGTATTGGGTAGTCAAGTCTTCAACAGTTCTGTGCCTGTACGAGTCGACGGACCCGGCGCTCACCTCTAACATCAACCTTTCGCTGACCTTTCTAGTCTTTCCGTCGGGTAGTTGTTTGACCATTTTGACTCCAGTCCTGGTACAAAGAAAGCTCACAGGCCCAGAAATGAGATTGACAGACATGGTGAGTTGTATAAATCCAATAGAAGGAGTTATTTCAATACCATTTTCCAAGAGAAGAAACTTGCCTGGGCAAGGTTTGTCCAACACAACATAAATGAAGATCCGTGGGGATTACCCTACAAACTTGTTACTAACAAGGTTCATCACGACGATGTTCTTTCTTCTATTATTGTAATGAAACCCTGGACTGGAGTTTGTCAATTAATGCCATCTTGGACGGCTTGCTCCATGAGGACACTGCCTCCTGTGAAAACACCATCCAAACTACAATGAGATTAGATCATTAATATTACCAAGGGCTCCGAACCGAAGCTTCTTTTACAAATACTGAGCTGGAATCTGCTACCTCAACCTTAAGGGATGGTAAATGTCCTGGACAAGATCTCCTTGAAGTTTCTGTACTTAAAAGATTTTGGAAAAAGCGCCCATTAATTATATTAAATCTTCAGAATGCGTGTCTGCCTTCGGGATTATTTCCGCTAGCTTGGAAGCAGGATAGACTTAAACTTCTGCTTAAGTCCTTTGACAAACCCTCCAATGATCCGGCCTCTTACAGGCCCATTGCACTGCTGCTCATCCTTGGCAAAGTCTTGGAAAAATTGTTTCTCGTCTTCTAAATTACTATTTAGACAGAAACCTAAGTTCCCGACTTCAATATGGATTTACACGTGGATGGTCTTCTGTTGATGCTATTGGTCAGGTTTTGAGTTCTGTTTAAAATTCCAGTTCTAAATATGTCCTCGGTCTCTTTGTTGATTTCAAAGGGCATTCGACACTGTTTGGTGGCCGAGTGTCCTGTCGTGGTCCAGAGAGGCCGGGGTTTCTGCTCCTATTTACCGCCTCCTTTCGAATTACTTTGATTCTCGCAGCATCACAGTTTCCTCACGATTCTGCTCTGTCTCCAGATCTGTTTCTAGGGGCTGCCCTCAGGGCTCTGTTCTTGGCCCTGTGTGCTGCAACATGGTCCTTGATGGGTGGCTCTCGGTTGATCGAGACAACATCCGTCAGATAGCTTACGCAGACGACCCTTCTATTCTGATTTTTGGTAATTCCCGCCGAGAGCTAGAGTGCAGAGCAAATGAAGTTCTAGAGGACTTGAATATCTGGTGTCAGATATTCAAGTGTCAGACAAACAAAACAAATGCTGCTAAAGGGCTCTCTTGATGTGAATAGACCATCTGTTATTAAGTTTAATGGAAAAATGATTAGAAGTACTCGGCAGCATAAATATTTAGGAATTTATTTTGATGACCGTCTTAATTTTAATTACCATGCAAAATATGTACTTCAGAAAATAAAAGCTATGACCTATAAAATTATTAAGATTACCAGGAGTACTTTTGGTGTAAAGAAATCTTCCATTAAATAATACTACTCTTGTATATTTATACCAATTGTGTGTTATGCGGCTGGGGCCTGGGGATGCAAAATCGGTAACTCCCTTGTTCAAAAATATCTTACTCAAGCACAAAGATTCTTTCTTCTCGCTGTAAGTAAAGCTTGTCGAATTGTCTCTACAGCTGCTCTCCAGGTCCTCAGTCATCGACTGCCAATCCAATATGAAGTAATGTTACATTATCTTTTATATTGTATAAGAAAAAACGTTCCTGCGGTTGTAAATGGTATAACATATAATACTTACCTACAAGAAAATGTAGACATTAAAAGAATGAGAAATGAATGTTGTAGAGCGTGGCAAAATACCTGGTCTACCTCTACTTTGGGTAGGGAGACCTTTTAAGTTTTTTCCCGAGGTTGTTGATTACGACAAGAAAATGGACTGGTTCAATCCTAGCTTATACGTTACGTTTTTAATACCGGTCATGGCAGTCTTAACTTTAAATTGTTCTCACTAGGATTAAGTAACATTCCTCTCTGTAGTTGTAGTGCTCAAGAAACTGTTGAGCACCTCATCTTTCATTGTCCTCTGTACGATGTGTGGGGGTGGGGCGGGTTTTATTGTGGGGCTGGTGTGGGTATTATTGTTTTTTTCTTGGTTGCCCTAATTTTCTTTATATTTTAATTATTATAATTTATCCCCTTTTTTATATGTATAGTCCAATCCCCGTAGTCCAATCCTCCCACTTAGCATCTGACTTGTTTGTTCTCAGAAGATTACCTGACTCGTAGGGGACCTTAATTATTTTAAGTATTTCTCCACAGGATTGGCTGAGTTTCGGAATGACAGACTCCAACACATGAATGTAAAATAAAACAATGTTTATTAACATATCATACAGAAATTAGCAATAGTATTTGGTCAAACTATATTTGGCTGGTGACTTGTTAATTCATTAACCTTTATATGTGTAAATATCTTGTTCAAACTCAATTGTTTCATCATCAGATATTCTACTCTAATACACATTATTATTCATTATGTCATGGTGTCTCTTCATGTTCTTTACAGGGACTTCAATAGGTCGTGTCATACACTTTACATAGATTCTTCCCACTCTTCTTCTGAACAGTCTGTATAATAAACCAACTACCAGCCAATGAACTGGCTCACAAAAACTTTCAGAGTTCGTGTCTCAATTTGTAAGAAAATTGCATTTATTCAATCAGACGCCCTTTCTGCATTCAGGTCAACAGGAAATATCAATCAATTCAATTAAACATTACCTTTCAGAACAGTTAATCCTCTATACCTTTATATATCACTTATTAATTAGCCCCTACTTAAATCAGAAATACTCTCCACAAATCAACTCATAATAAATTTAAATTTCAACCTTCAATTTCATACATATTATGAAAACCTTTCCCAACTTTAAACAATTCTCAGTTATCTATTATACCCTCTCTTTCCAGCAAGCATATATATGAGGAGCTTCACTTCAAATTATAGGCTGCGTCCGTCTTAAATACCTTACACTTTTATTCGTATATTCATTGCTTAAACCTCCCTCCTTAACTATAAATATCTATTTATTCTAAAGTCCTCTCCTTAATAAATTAAGTACACCTATTTCGGTAAACTCTATAGCACTTACATGTTTGGCCTGAAACTTTCCTCCCTGCTCGGCTTCCTTTCATATCGGTCATTCAGGTACTGGAATGCGGGGGCGCTCATTTGGGGACCTCGGTGATTATGGTGCTTCCCTACCGGGTACTGCACGGCTGGAATCAATCATTGTCGCATACTCTTTACCGGTCAGCATTTCTTCTTCCGTGGATAGAGGGGTTTTCGAGTAGGTCAATGGTTCGACCACTCATTCGACTGACTTCGCCTATATAATTCTCAGGGTGTGATTCTTCCTTCTTCCTCACTACGGCTTCCATGTTTACAGGTGAACATTCCTACGGGCTGTCGGGATACGCAGAATTTCTATCACTGCTTCCATCTACCTCAGGGCTGCAGCTATCACCCAAATTAGACTACCGCTCTGCTTTGTATCGTTCTCCAACTCATTCAAATCATCCTCCAGACCGCTCCGAAAACTTCTTCCGACTCCTCCGAAAACTTCTTCCGAATCTCACGAAAACTTTTCCAGAATGCCCCGAAAACCTTTTCAGAATTCTCCCTCTCAAAATTCCCTCTATTTTCTTCCTGGCCAATAGGAGATCTGCACATCCTTTTTCCTGTGTTCTCATTTGTCTCCTCTCCTCTTCCGTGGGCGGGTCTTCTTTACTCTTTGTGCCCCAACGTCCGTGGACCTCGAACATACCAGAACAATCCAGAAAGAGAAGCGGAAGTTCAGGTCAACTGAGAAGCGTCACAGCTCCTCCCGTGACCTCACGCGCGCACACCTGGTGACGTCGCCCACCTCTAATAGCGTTTCACCGTGAAATCTTTAAGAGGGCCAGCTTAAGCACTCTTGGCCCTTACTATGGTGCATCTGCCTCTGTCTTAATGGGGGATTTGTCATGGTATATTACTTTCACTGACTCGTCAAAGAACTTCCATACAAACAAGCTACAACTACACAAGGAGTGACTGGAAGGTATTTTTGAATTCCAGTGCTACTTAACTGATGTTGTTTTTACCAGAAAACCACTATTCGTATTACAGTTAAATTCACATAATATTTAACAATTTTTATTAATTAATGTAAGGACGGGTCCTTACATAGCATTCCTCTTCCCCTAAAAAAATTTATATTCCATATATAAATTTTTTTCTTTTCAGTCCTCAGACGGATATGACCTTATCCCAGATCCACTTTATCGACAGCCAATCTCCTCTAATTGCCTTTCTATATTTTCTAATTACACTTATATACCAGACATTACTTAAACTTATATTAAGCTTCATTAACTACTCCCATCCCATATTTTCGTCGAATACTGCTCCTAGATACATTTGCTGCATCCTGTTTATTTCCTTTATACACGGCTACTTATGGTACATTATCCTCTGACACCAAACTCACCTTGGTGAAGTCTCCTATAGTCCGTCCTTGGGGTATTTCGCAACTGGTACCTTTCCTTGCCGACTTGTTGGGGACACCTTTGCTCCTCCCCCCTTCGTCCAGTGGTTATTTCTCTTGACCGTGTTCGCACACATCTCCTCCCTCTTCCTTCCAAAACGCAATCATTTATTATTGGTTTCACTTGGAAGTGATACCTTTTTAACCTATCTTCGTGTTCAACCCGTTCGTTTCGGGGGTTATTTACCTGTCTCAACTTATAAGTTACGGGGGAAAGTTTCGCTATCACCCTGAACGGCCCCTTAGCTTGTTTAAGCCATTTTTTTTCTTTTTGTCCCTCATTTTTAATTAAAACCCAGTCTCCTTCATTAATCTGCTTATGTATCCGTCCCTTATTGGCCATATCCCTCCTCCTAGCACTATTTCGTAGGCTGGCTTCCTTGGCCATCTCTCTAGCGGTCTCGAATCGATCGATTAGCTCTCTCTTGAAATCCTGAATGTCATTATATTTCGGCCGGGTGCTGTCATCCGACAAATCCCACGGGAACCTAGGATCGAACCCGAGTAGTAGAAAGGATGGCTTCTCCAAGACACTGCGGTGGATGGCTGTCCTAACAGCGAATAATGCATAGGGAATTTGCTCATCCCAGTTGTCTCCCACTCTATTACTAAGATGAGACAGTGCTTTCTTTAATGTTCTATTTAGTCTCTCACACATCCCGTTGCATTGTGCCCTATAAGGTGCCGTGAATATTCGCTTTATCTTTAGTAACTCGCATACCTGCAACATTAATTCTGACTGGAAATTCGGCCCGCGGTCAGTTAATATGGTGTCACTGCACCCATATCTACACACCACGTGTTCTAAGTATGCTTTGGCGATAGTTGAAGCTGCCTGATCCTTCAAGGGAATGGCTTCCGGATACCTGGTGAGCATGTCAATCACCGTAAGAAGGTACCGATTTCCATTCCTAGTGATGGGCAATGGTCCCACAATATCCATAGAGATCGCCTCAAAAGCTTGATTAGGACTCAGGTGTGCTTGAAGGGGGGCTCTACCCGTGAAGGTGTTCCGCACCTGACATTCGTGACAACAACGGCAAAACTCCCTTACATCCCGATCCAAACACTTCCAATAGTACCGGGTTTCAATCCTCTCCTTTGTTTTTCGGTAGCCCATATGCCCAGCCATAGGATGAGAATGGTACCGTCTTAATATCCACTCTATCATTTTCCTGGGGGCTACGAGCCTTCCCCCTTTCCTTTCTCCCTTGACCCAGTCGTTTCATAACGGAGGATGCCTTCGCCATCCAACTTCAAACGATTGTTTTCCCCCTCCCTTTCCTTGCTGCTACCACCACTCTCTAGTTCCAGGTTTCGTATGATGGCCTTTAGGTCGGGATCTTCCCTTTGTGCCTTGCGTACGCGAACCCTTTCCCAATCGTCCTCTCCACAGATCTCGGCGTCTCCCTCGTGAGTTACCCCTAATACGTGTACCTGTTGCGTGCCCCCTAGTTCCCTCCCCTGATGGTCATATTCGGCTCTACTCAAAAAATCCGCCACCACATTTTGTGACCCCGGTATGTACTGCACCTCCAGGTCGTACTCCTGCAGTGCTATGCTCCACCGGACCAGCCTGTCATTCTTGTCCCTTATGTCCCGCAGAATTCTTAGAGGTTGGTGATCAGACAGAACGATTACCTTACGTCCATATAGGAGAAATCTAAATTTCTTCACCGCAAACACGATTGCTAGTGCCTCCTTCTCACAGGTGGCATAGTTCTTCTCATGTCTATTCAGCGGCCGACTACAGTAACCTATAGGCTGCCTGCCCCCATCCGTTTCTTGCTCCAACACCCCCGCTATAGTCTCCCTAGAGGCATCACAAACCAAAAAAAATGGTTCTGAGGGGTTTGGGTGTGCCAGCAGAGGTCGCTGTGTTAGGGCCCCCTTTAAGGTTCTGAAGGCCTGAGCTGCCTGTATTTTTCTAATGCCTGTCCTTCTAGTTTAAATTCCCCTATAGTTATGACATCCATATCGCTTAACTCTTCCTTATCCTTAATTAGCTTTAATTTATTAATAAATTTTTCCACCCTTTCACCTGATTCCCCCTTAAATGGTTTCAAATACTTGCTGTATTTGATTTGTCCTGACCCCTTTGCTACCCCGCTTATCATTCTCACCTCTGGTTTTTCTTGGCCTTCATGTTCATCACTGTGGCCCCCAAAATTTTCGCAGTCCTCGCCGCGTTTCCTACCCTTTCTTGGCATTTTTATTTTATATCTATTAATCTCTAGCTATCAACTTTAACTAATTAATGTCTGCCGATTAATCTTTCTACAATTCTTTAACTATATTAGATAATCTAATTCAATTTACCATTAACATTTACCTGCTTGATCAATAATCAATTAATAAAATTTCAACACCCAATAATTATAAAACTTATTAAGTTTTTTACCTATCTATCCTTGAAGTTTCCCTGTCCGGTCTCACTAATTAATTCAATTGTACATAAATAATAATTTCCCGTTCAATGCTAAATCAATACTTGTCTCTAAAATCCACCGTTATTTACCTGTTCCATCTAAAATTCATTCAACAATAATCAACTCAGTAATACATATATAATTCTAACTTACGCTTTCTGGCTCGCCAGCTGAATTTTTTCTATCAGTTTCAGCAACTGGATTGCATGTATATATACATGTATATATATTTTCCTGTCGTTCTGAACTCAGCCTTCCGTTGTGCAGAATTATCCTGGCTTACGCTCGCCAATTGTGGGGGTGGGGCGGGTTTTATTGTGGGGCTGGTGTGGGTATTATTGTTTTTTTCTTGGTTGCCCTAATTTTCTTTATATTTTAATTATTATAATTTATCCCCTTTTTTATATGTATATCCCCGTAGTCCAATCCTCCCACTTAGCATCTGACTTGTTTGTTCTCAGAAGATTACCTGACTCGTAGGGGACCTTAATTATTTTAAGTATTTCTCCACAGGATTGGCTGAGTTTCGGAATGACAGACTCCAACACATGAATGTAAAATAAAACAATGTTTATTAACATATCATACAGAAATTAGCAGTAGTGTTTGGTCAAACTATATTTGGCTGGTGACTTGTTAATTCATTAACCTTTATATGTGTAAATATCTTGTTCAAACTCAATTGTTTCATCATCAGATATTCTACTCTAATACACATTATTATTCATTATGTCATGGTGTCTCTTCATGTTCTTTACAGGGACTTCAATAGGTCGTGTCATACACTTTACATAGATTCTTCCCACTCTTCTTCTGAACAGTCTGTATAATAAACCAACTACCAGCCAATGAACTGGCTCACAAAAAACTTTCAGAGTTCGTGTCTCAATTTGTAAGAAAATTGCATTTATTCAATCAGACGCCCTTTCTGCATTCAGGTCAACAGGAAATATCAATCAATTCAATTAAACATTACCTTTCAGAACAGTTAATCCTCTATACCTTTATATATCACTTATTAATTAGCCCCTACTTAAATCAGAAATACTCTCCACAAATCAACTCATAATAAATTTAAATTTCAACCTTCAATTTCATACATATTATGAAAACCTTCCCCAACATTAAACAATTCTCAGTTAACTATCATACCCTCTCCTTCCAGCAAGCACTTATATGAGGAGCTTCACTTCAAATTATAGGCTGCGTCCGTCTTAAATACCTTACACTTTTATTCGTATATTCATTGCTTAAACCTCCCTCCTTAACTATAAATATCTATTTATTCTAAAGTCCTCTCCTTAATAAATTAAGTACACCTATTTCGGTAAACTCTATAGCACTTACATGTTTGGCCTGAAACTTTCCTCCCTGCTCGGCTTCCTTTCATATCGGTCATTCAGGTACTGGAATGCGGGGGCGCTCATTTGGGGACCTCGGTGATTATGGTGCTTCCCTACCGGGTACTGCACGGCTGGAATCAATCAGTGTCGCATACTCTTTACCGGTCAGCATTTCTTCTTCCGTGGATAGAGGGGTTTTCGAGTAGGTCAATGGTTCGACCACTCATTCGACTGACTTCGCCTATATAATTCTCAGGGTGTGATTCTTCCTTCTTCCTCACTACGGCTTCCATGTTTACAGGTGAACATTCCTACGGGCTGTCGGGATACGCAGAATTTCTATCACTGCTTCCATCTACCTCAGGGCTGCAGCTATCACCCAAATTAGACTACCGCTCTGCTTTGTATCGTTCTCCAACTCATTCAAATCATCCTCCAGACCGCTCCGAAAACTTCTTCCGACTCCTCCGAAAACTTCTTCCGAATCTCACGAAAACTTTTCCAGAATGCCCCGAAAACCTTTTCAGAATCTCCCTCTCAAAATTCCCTCTATTTTCTTCCTGGCCAATAGGAGATCTGCACATCCTTTTTCCTGTGTTCTCATTTGTCTCCTCTCCTCTTCCGTGGGCGGGTCTTCTTTACTCTTTGTGCCCCAACGTCCGTGGACCTCGAACATACCAGAACAATCCAGAAAGAGAAGCGGAAGTTCAGGTCAACTGAGAAGCGTCACAGCTCCTCCCGTGACCTCACGCGCGCACACCTGGTGACGTCGCCCACCTCTAATAGCGTTTCACCGTGAAATCTTTAAGAGGGCCAGCTTAAGCACTCTTGGCCCTTACTATGGTGCATCTGCCTCTGTCTTAATGGGGGATTTGTCATGGTATATTACTTTCACTGACTCGTCAAAGAACTTCCATACAAACAAGCTACAACTACACAAGGAGTGACTGGAAGGTATTTTTGAATTCCAGTGCTACTTAACTGATGTTGTTTTTACCAGAAAACCACTATTCGTATTACAGTTAAATTCACATAATATTTAACAATTTTTATTAATTAATGTAAGGACGGGTCCTTACAGATGATTTAAGACTGGACTTTTGACTGCTCTGAACTGCCAAGATTGGTTAACTGTTCGGAATATTATGCTATGCAGAGAAATTGTTTAAACGGAGAAAAAGAAATCTTAATTCTTAGGTTCAGTAAAATGCTAGACTGCCTGGTGTATTGATCAGTCTGCTGGACTCCGAAGCCCAGTATTTATTTAGGTATCATCATCATTGTATATAGTCTTTATATGTATTAATCATTGTACATAATTGTTATAAATTGTACACAATGTGTAGATTACTTTCAGCGGCGAATAAAAAAGTGTTACAACCGACTGCAGTAACTGGTATTGTGCGATGGAGTAGATGTGTAATGGATTTATTTCAAAAGAGTTTTCATAAAAGTCATTCCATGAAAAGAACCGTTCAAGCGGCTCTTTTAAAAGATGAAGTGATACTGGCAGCGACTTAACACAAGGAGGAAGGCATTCAGCCATTACAGTCATCTTAAGAAACAATGAGAACACGGATCGCGTTTTCCATAAATTTCTGAAACCATCATCAAAAAAAAAAGAAGTCAACTTCGTGCTTCCAGAGAACTGAACATTTCGCGCAGGTCGCTTAAAAGAATTGATCGTTCATTAGATGTTATTTCTTATAAAACTCAGATGAACGAAGTATTGAGTTGTTAACGCTATGATCATTTTCTGAACTGACAGCGAACAGAATATTGCGGTCACATGCCGACAATGCGTTATTATTAGTGGTAGTAGTAGCCATACGGTGCAAAGAAACGTGGCTTTTTTTTTGGAACGGAAACAAATAGATAAATAAATAATAAAATAAACTACTTATTTGAGTCCCTGCTCACATAGATACTTAACCAGCTGATCTTTGAATTAACCAAACTGTCAGTCTCAACTACCGATGAAGGTAACTTATTCCAGTAATCGACAATTGGCTGGCTTATAGAGGATTTCCTGCAAGCCATTCCAAACTTCTTTCCCCTTAATTTGAATTTATGTTCCTAGTTCTGAAACCATTGATAACAGTGAAAATTCCACCCTCATTCATTTTACTTTCTCCTCCGGGAGCCTTATACACTTCAACTGGGTCTCCTCTAAGGCACGAGTTACCAAACTCTGGAAGGCGCCTCCGTAGCCAGGTGGGCAGGAGCAGCAGTGCGTAGCACACGCTTCTTGATTAGACCGGGGTTCGAGCCCGTGACCACCAAATACGGAGTATGCGGAAAGGTCAGGCAATGACCACCGCATATCCCCGGAGCAATATGACCTTAGTTGCTAATCGTCCTAAAACCAAATAACAACAACCAAACTCTGGAGCCCACATATACGAGGAATCATATATTTGGCCATTTCCGATCTCACCAGGTGCTTTGCCTGTTTTTGGATCCATTGAAGAAGCTCAGTGTCTTGTTTTTAGTTGGTCTCTATACTTGGATACATCATACAAAAAAAAAAAAAAAAAAAAAAAAAAAGGCGCCTCTGTAGCCAGGTGGGAAGGAGCAGCAGTGCATAGCACATGCTTCTTGATTAGACCGGGGTTCGAGCCTGTCACCACCAAATACGGAGGATGCGGAAAGGTCAGGGAATGACCACCGCATATTCCCGGAGCAATATGGCCTTAGTTGCTAATGCTCCTGAAAACCAAAATAACAAACATCATACAAAGTGCTGTCTTACAATTTCATTGTACAGTGAGATTATGCTCTCCCATCTCTAGAGGCTGTTATTCCACAAATAATCAACACCATACCATTGGCTTTCCTGGCCTCTTGTTTAAACTGCTCTGTGAACTTTATATCCTCCCTTGTCATAACTACAAGATCCCGTTCTTCTTCTACTATTTTATATTCCGATTGCTTTCCCCATGTATTAGAGCTTACGGTTTGCTACATTTAAACACAGTGCCAGTTTTCCTGGTCATGGTTATCCTTGCAGTCTATCTGCGGCATCCTGAAGAAGTGCTACTTGGCGTTCATCATTCACTACTCTTCCATTTTTCGCATCAACTGCGAATTTTGACTTTACTGCCTACATCCCTTCGGCGGTGTCATTTAAGAAATTCGAAAAGACCTGCAATGCCATTAGCAATCCTTGGGGAGCCCCACTTCTTGCGCTAACCCAATCTGAAGAATAACCATCATTCCAAACCTTCTACCTCCTAACATGCAGCCACCCATCAATCTGTTAATCTGTTTGGATAAAACTTTCTTAAAAAGTACTTGGTATACAGACGAATGTAATGTCGTTTTGTTTGGCTGCTTAAAATCAAAATGCGTAATTTCAATATTTCCCTCCCTCAGAGACTTTGAAAGCTCTTTTACACAACGAAAATTAACATGTAGTGTGTTAAATCGAATTATGACATCATCCGTCAAAATTTTGTCAAGGACTTTGCGAAACAGACAGAACCATAAAATCAGCAAATTACTGTGGCGTTTTAATGGAGATTTGCGAATAACGCAAATCATCAGTAAAATGTCGAAAACAACAGTGCTGCAAAATCATTTCCAAAATCAGATAATCCTAAGAAACATTGATTTAATATGTCCATCCCATTCCCCAGATATAAAGCTCCCTTATTAGAGGGAGATGGGTCTGTATGGGAAAATCCAAAGCATAGTTTAATTTACATACTGCATGTACATAACTTGAGATGTGTATGAAAAAAAATGCCGGATTTAGATTTTTAACTAAATTTCGGATTACCCAGCAAACTGTTCTTATAAATCCAAATATAAAATATCATAAAAATCGGTCCACTAGGAGTCAAGTCCTTACGTGCGGGCGGATATGAAGATCAATTTGATGTTTTGCGTGCTCTCCTAGTTGAATAAATAATTTATTATAATGGCAACCACGTGAATATCTGTTTGTTATTCCTAAATATAACGTGAATGTTTAATTTTATAACTTTGTATATAATCCCATTGTCTTTCTATAAGGGTAAAATGATAAATCGTTATGGGAGCCACTTTTCCTAGATATTTTTATATTTCCAGGTTGCACTACTATAAATCAAGTTTTACGTTCTCGTTTATTTCTCATGGCTTGCTCTCCTCTTAATATATTTTGATTTTGGTAGGTTACCCCGCGATGGATTACATATCTTTAATTGTCCTCTTTGTATACCATAATATTTCAAAAATATATCAGTTATTTAGCACACTGCAACTTGAATCACGTAAATCAAAACATAAAAAGTACGATACTCATAATTCCACTTCTTTTTTCAGTTTTGACTTCCACTATTCAATTCACAAGATAGGTAGATCAGTGAAGTCCTTTAAGTATTAAAAATAAAGCACAAATACACTTAAGTTGTTTACGCGGGGTTTCTCTAAAATAAAAACAGACATAATCATCAGTACAAGCTATTAGACGTAACGTTTTTTGAATCACATTAGGTCTTTACTTTTTGAATAATCCAACCATTTAATTTAAAATTTTCTTAAGAAAACTTGGAAATATTTCCAAAATAAATTATTTAAAAAGCATTGTGTTTTCATTACAGGAGAATCACTGAATATATTGTCACGGATGCCGGTAAAAATAAATAAATCGTCCTTCAAGATCTAATTCACAACTTCCGGTCTCGAGGGTTATGATGATAAGGGTCTTTAAAATTATTAATACGTCAGCTGTTAGATTCCACTGGCTTAGATATGTCGAAACACAGATGCTACAACTTACAGTTTTTCTCTCAATTACAGACAACTTACCATTTTGAAAGCTTCATGTTAATCCATCTAAAAACTGCTTTAGCAATTACAGTGAATGAGCTGAAAGCATTGTAGTGGATTTGCTTTTCAAGCCTATGAATTAATTTTACAGAATGAGAGTTATAGAAGAAATCATTAGAATAAGCTGTATCACAGCAGCCAGTAACATATTAGGAAAGTTGCAAAGAATGCATTAGAATACAGAAGACTTAATATAAAGACAAATTACGATGGATCTTATATCCCGGACCCCTCAGATTCTAATACTTTCTGTTAAATCGCATCGAAATATGATAATGATTTATATTCCGAGTTTCTGTGAATTAAACCTGACACCTATGTTCTTTTCTGCATACGCGTTAAAGTTATCCAATTACTGCTAGCCAGCCCAATTCCTTATGTTTAAGAAAGCCAAGAGGATGAGAATCACGTAGAGTAATAAAACCGATTACGTGTCTGCCAAAAGCTACCATCAAAAACGGTTGGTCAGTAAACGCCGCGTTAGAGCTCACGTAGCTAAAATCGAGAAAGTTGTCAGGATGTAGGTCACTCCTCTTCTCAGAAGATCTTCAGATATCCTCAATGAGCAGCTTCCTTTATTGCTTGTTCCGTTTCCACGCAGTTCGCGTCAAATAGGATTATTACACACGATCTCATATATCTGTAGAATTACGAAGATTCTCATTCGTATAAAAGTGATAACTTGTTTCTGAAAGGTTCTGATACGGAAGAGTTAAAAATTTCATCTTTTTACGTGTAACCGGTTTTTATCTAAAACCATCCGCTATTAGAAGAAACACTTTCTGCTCGACTTCGCTACGATAAGCAGCGTCAGCTTTTTGGTATTAGAAGTCTTTTGTTCTAAAATGAAACTTGGAAAATTTTCTTTTTATATATAGTGGTTGTTCAAAAAAGTACTTGGAGTGCATTGAATAGACTTTGCTCGTTGATGCATATACCATTATTGATCTTGGTATTACGTACCAACTTTTTATGTATTTTTCTTATATACATGTATATTTCTTTAATATAGACGTTTATGTAAATGATATTGGCAGAGCACCAGAAATTATTGAAAACTAAAAGCTCTCTGATGATGTTGTTTTCGATTGTACATTTTAGGTCCATCGACTATCAGAGTACATCAATTCATATGCCACCCCACTTCAGACGGCACGTTACAAGGGTGTGCGCTGGAGACGATTTGCACGTTGCTTAGAGATGACAAACGAGATTGTAATCAGAAGTTGGCTAGGTACGGCCTCAATGGAAGAGACTAACGGTTCCACAGGACTTGAACCCAGTCCTCTCGAACTTATGGCAAAAAAAAAAAACTTACTACTGTCACGGAGAACCTCTCTCGGGAACGATTTTAAGCAAGTCTCGCCAGATCTGTCCCCCTCCCTCCCCGACTGACTTATAAACTGTATTTTGTGAATTTTTTCCCAAAAGGACACGTTCTTATGAAAAGAACGAGATGTTCGCTGTGCTTTTGTTGTGGAGACAAAGTCAAGCATTGGAGCACTGCTGAAATAAGTGCATTCCGTTGTTGGGCATTACAACTGAAAAATATTTCATATGTACATGTTCCCACCCTGTTGTTCGTGTAGGCTGTGATGGGTATTTGTGCCCTGTATCTGATTAGTGTGCAAGAAAAGATTATTTTTTTTTTATTCATTTGTTATACCTATGTTTAACCTGACATAGATTATTAAACTGGTTCTTCGATATATTTGTCCATGATCTTATGATATTAATAAGATATTTTATATCTTAGTTTCTTAGTTTTATTTCCTATTTTGGTCATTATTTTATTGCTTTTAATTATAATCTTTCATTTTAAATTTAAAAAAAATAACTTTAAATTTTAACTTTAATCTTTTATTTTTATAATTTTTAATTTAATTATTTTTCTAGCCCTTTGGGATAAGATTGCTGGTGCCTCTGGCGTGGGCTACCGTGGGTATGGGATTGTAGCACACATAGGTTTCGCCTCTATCTCACTTATGAGTGCGGGATCTCTTTCGTTCTATATTTTTAGTAGGATAAGTAAGTGAATAGCTGTGGCCCACCTCCTCGTGGCGTGGATGTGTACTGGGAAGTAGTCTTTCCACGACTTTCCAGTAGCATACTAGCCAGAGAAAACATAACAACACGCACGCACACTGCACAAACATAGCACTACGCTAATTTTTGGCTATTTTACACGGTTTGTAACACAACAGAGTATCAAGGCGGAGTTGAACTAACGTTTAGGGGCCACCCTACATAAGGCACAACACTTGTTCACACAACAATTTCTAATTACGAACTTAAGCGATATTTATAATTAGATTTTGCAGGCCTGTAACTCATTTTTGTGGCATGTTAGTAGATATCTATATGAATATTACAAAGCAGTTCGTCAGTGATTAGCATACTCTGGCAGTTGGATAATGAGTCTCATGCTGTGCTTTTTTTTCTTGTCATAAGTGATCAAATCCAATTCGGCTATTTTTTTTTTATTCTTTTCACAAAAAGGTGAAAGTTATTTAAATGACAAGGAAATCTCGGACTCAATGATAATTGGGAATTGAGACTGAAAGTTAAATGGCAAACTTTATTTTTAATATAATAAATATTTATGCTTGAAACCAACTTACGTAAATGTAACTAAGTTTCATAAATTCAGCAAATCACAAATTTAAATCTTGGAAATGCACAATATTTCGTGTAGTCGAACTAGTACCGTAGGCAAGTTTGTATTTATAGGGTGACCACACCAGCCGTTTTGATTCGAAACTGAGATCTGATGTTTATTACACATTGCCTCTATAAAACGATTCAATTATACATTGAAAAGAAAAACAGCACTTACTCCATATCAACGATGCCGCAACCGCAATCTGGTACTTTATCTGCAAACCACAGTTTATTTCTTAATGTTTTATGCCACTGAAACCTCTCACTTCAGAAACTGGAGGGTGCATAAGAATATTTTAAAAATTACAAAAGAGTTACCTGAATATTTCTTCATAGGTTGATAAACACAACTCTCCAAAACCGACTAATTTAAACATGATTTGAAAATGATTAAATGATTTAAAATTGCATAAACGTTGTTAAAATAATAAGTCTGTATTGGAGAGTTGCGTATAAAAGTCACCCTATAAAGAAATATTGAGGTAACTCTTTTGTAATTTTTTAAATTTGATTTAAACATAGGATAATTTGGTCTTTGTTGCTCTTAGTTTTATATGGACTCTCAAATGGACCACCTCATCTGAGAACCACTGATATGGCTGATCAGTTAAACGTACCGAGGTTCCCAAAGTTAATCAACAACAGACGCATATCTTATATATCTATCATCGCCTATTTTAGGCGGTGCCTGTGGCAAGTGCAATTGGCGTACTCTTGCGCCGGCCCTGTAGAAAGCTGAGATCATTAATGATTTCCGGATAGGTAATTGGTATCTTCTGACGTTTTATTTGAAACCACCCGCGACATAACTCTCTAAACTCTCTTCAACAAAAAGTTTTAGTTTTTTTTTTATTGTGGCCTCTGTCAAGAAGCTCAGGCGACCCTGGAAGAGGCCAGCCAGAGTATGATGGGCAGCCTGGCTCACCTCCCGGTGGCATACAACGTCTCATTAGGGGCCCTCCAGCCAAGAAGCCAGATAAATAACAGAACCCAACACAATACTATACACACATACAACATTCCACACACAATTCTGGCATTTACGGAGTATTATATACTGTACAGATGGCGCAGTTGTGGGAGACCACAGGTGACGTCTTACCCTAAACACTATACCACCACATATCACCGGAGCAATATGGCCTTATTTGCTAATGCTCCTAAAAAAAAAACCAAACAACAACAGCTACTTGTACCTTATTTAGCAACAATAAACAATTAATGAATTAATCATTAGTTGAAATGCATTATACGAAGGAAAGCCCTACATAAGGCCACAGTTGTGCTTATTGCCAGCCCCCCAAATGTATTTTTCTGTACGTCACGGTCGGTTTGTCTGCTGCTAAACAAAAAACTCCAAGCTTCAAAAGGGCAGAGACAGTTCCATGAGATCTACGTCCGAAATCGTGTAACTCGCCTACGTGATGAAAACAGCCCATGAAACCTCCTTCAGTACGTAATGTAAACATATTCGTAAACTTTGTCGACGACACAATGGAACCCAGGTCTTAGCATGCCTACGCTAACTACTGTACTGAGTGCGAGCCTGATTAATTCATTTAGCACTTGCAGTGAGAATTAGCAAATGACAAGGTCAGTCAGCTGATAAAGCTGCAATTTATCTCTCTTTTTTTCTCTCTATCAAACGAGTGTTTGCTCGTTGTTAATTTTACGTTGCAATTTCCAGAGAAATTGCAGGAAATGAAATAAAGTTTTAGTTGTAGATAAACTAGACAAGATAAACTCAGTTCCATAAAACTCGTACGCCGAAATTATAAAGTAATGCATTTAGCCAAAGGCGTTACTAATAATCAATTTAAATTAAAATTCAGACAATTCATCCAACGGTTTGTTATTAAAAAAAAATCGTCTCAATCAATGTTCATTATGCTGATCAACATTTCTTGTTGGTAAACAGAGTTTCGTATATTTTATTCATGCCTTTAATTTGATAATAAAATACTGTGTTTTTGAAATTATGACGATGGTAAGTTCATTGTTTTTTTAACAAAATAAATCTGTAAGACAAAGGCAGTAATATTATTTTCACCCAGTGGTACTAAGGATTCCCTGATCAACTTATTACATTAGAATTCTAGGAATCTATGTAGTTCTTGCCATATAGATATAGCTTTCTATTTGGCTGGGCTTATTTTATTTTAAACTGGGGAGGGGGGGGGTTAATTCATATATCATAAAATTCCTGGTGGAGCTTCTTGCAAGTGGACTCGAAATCGTTGAATACACTTGCAAAAAACAGAACACAGAACCAGAAGAATTTAAATATACATTTGGGTCAAATACGAATCATTTCGTTATAACCTGACAAAATATGATATACCTTACACCCACAGCTGCTATATTCTTTTATGATGAAGGACACAACTTCTCACGTCGCTGATTTAAACATAGTGCAACATTGCGTCCTCAGGGATGGTAGAACGAAATAAAGAACTGCATACAGCGTCGTTTCAGTGCGAGAATAAATTAGCTAAGTGGTCTCAGCAACATGTTGACGATTTTTACGAACCAAATTTCGCCAGTTTATTTCCAGAACCTCTGCGATATCATTTAAAACTTCGCCAAGCCGTTATGTATTGCCTGACAATGGACTTGTTAGATCGTATGATGAAGAGATAGCAACCTGGATTCTGTTTAATTAGTTTGTTTCCAAAGAGTATTACTATTGCGGGCATTAATAACGAGTTCTAATGAAAGGTCTTTGTTAAGCAACAGTGATAGCTTTGTGCTAATTACATAGCAGTTCTATGCAGTAGGATGAGAATAATTTTATAATTACACAAGTCTAATCTAAAATTACACATAATTAACGAATGAACATTGGCCACCGTTATGTAATTGTTTCTGAAAAATCTATAATTGGATGCCGAAACCATCGGTAAAATTTCAAACATCTTTAATGAATTGCCTGGCTTGAGATGCAGAGTGAAACTTCTCCAGCGTTTACAGATCAACAGAATATCAGCAGCTGAGATTAGCGATAGTTTCTGTTCGGTTATATGCGCCAGCTGAATGTTATGTTGTCTAAAAGGATTGGAAGCGAAACTTAATCATTTGTTACTGGGAACTGGTTTTCTCTGCATCAGCTGTGAGTGTACATGGCTGTTATTGGAAGGATATTGCAAATTTTAGCATGGGCAAACATCAGTTCAGAGTCGTCTCCGAAGCGAACTGGAATCATCTAATTAGTGAGCTGCCACTGTGATTTTGATAGCTGTGTGTTTTATTTCTCATTAGGAATATGTTGCCCTATGTGCACACGTTTAGCTGGTGTAGACCTTACCTGGCTTTGATTCTACGCCTGTCGCTACTTGATATCGCTAAATTATAAAGAGGTATTCGTAGTTTTGATTGAAAGATTTCAAATTACTTCATTAATGCCTGAAATAGTAATACTCTTTGGAAACAAAACTATTTATGCAACTTTTTATTGTTATTTTATATTTTTGATTATTTACTTCAGTTTTTCTTAATAAACATGTCGATATCTATGTAAAAGATGGTAAGATGGTATCTTACCATCTTTTACATAGGCATGTAAAGTATTTTCCTTTAAAACATTCTAATGTTTTTCCTGATTTTACACATCTTGACTTTTCCTCTGTAGAGTAAATTATTAAAATAACATACTTTAACACAAACGTAAAGTTCTTTTTTATCTTCTACAATTATTCAGGCTAGTTATCAGTATTCCTTCAACCTCTTGCTAGTGTGTGATGTAATTACTTTCTGTAAGCACCCCGATGTGTCGTCTCATTTCTTCTCTGTGAATTTTCTGTCCGAAGGGGATCCTTCATTTGAGAAACGATAATGGAGTGATTTACAATGCCGGCCAATGGCCGTGTGTGTTGGGGCCCTCTTTGGGATGTGGAGGAACTCCAGAATAATTCATCCATTCATCCCGGAAATTCACACATATTCCACTTGAGATTAAGCAACCGGAATCGTCGCAAAAATGCAATCAAATATTTCTTCAACCTATAAGGGGGCTCGAAGCTGGAATTTTTCAAATGAGTGCCAACTGATCAAACCACTATTCTGGAATGAAGGGCGCGCGTCTTAATAAGTGTATTCATTTAATTTAGTGGTTATTAACAGTGAGATAGAATATCTAAGATTAGTTAAAAAGATTGTGGGGTATGCACATGAGTGAGAAAATTGAGAAAAGTTTAACTATTGTTAACATTATTGTGCTTAATTTTCTGTGATAACTGCAAAATACCGCTTATTTATCGTAAACACTTCAAAATTATATATACATGTTACGCTAAATTGCAACAACATATAAAAGGATAGATTAAATACAATATATTATTGCATTAATCAGTTAAAATGCCATTTAAATTTATTTCTTAGCGGTTGAAAATTATTAGAAAATCTTTTTTTCCTAAATTAACTTATTTAAAACTATTTTATCCATCAAAAGTTTGGAGATTCTAGTTATCTTAAGTTGTGATAAGTTTCTTTTGACAATAAACTATGCTGTGCACCCAACGGTCTTGCGTAAACAAGAGTTTCATTTTTTTCCCAGGAGAAGACCATGCAGTGGTAAAAAAAAATCGACATCTCCAACCACGTTTTTCAAACAGAAATATGTCAAAACTCTCTTATCTTTGAATTTTATTGGTTTTATAAAAGATATAGCCAGCTGCAAACTTTCTCAAGTAAAATCCTGCTGTATTATTTGCTCAGAGACATTTCCAGCACTTTGGTGGAAAAACGGCTGATGCGCTTCATAGTTGTACAATTTCTCTTCTCAAGTTTAGAAAATTACACAATAGTTTGCTGCGCTGACGACACAACAACAAAGGGCAAACTCAGCAGATGACATGAACAGAAATCGGATATCACTTCAGAAGTATGTACCCAGTTTAAAGGATTTCTAAAACAGACAAACAAAAACCGTGTTAACAAGTAAAAACCACGTGCGTCTTTTTTAATTCCATTTGAAATGCTTCTTTCAAATGACTATGATGAAAATTAGTCAAGACCGTCTTTTGTGGTATTTTAAGTTTAATTAAATTTTTTTGATTTTCTGAGCTGCAGTCTAAAATGGCTCTGAAAGTGCAGTCATGGTGATTTTTTTAATGTAAAGGAGCAGAGAGATTTCCCCTGATTGCAATAAACTAGAGCTGGTTGTAGTGATAGCCAGGAAACTCTTAGTCCTCCACAAATACTTTTCTCTTTGTTCTCCACAAATATTGTTCAGGACAAAGTATGATCTGAGACTGAGATATAGTATTCGCGTTTGAAATATTATCAGGAACTTTGGAAAATATAGTGATTGAAGAGATAGTGATTTATTTGCCCACTATTTCATTTTTAGGTTTGGTTTGGTTTGTTTGTGGAAATCACCTCGGAAACTAATTCTGATTAACCCTAAAGAGATGACATCCGCAGTTTATGTATAAATTAAAATATATTTGGGCCTATAACGGTAGATGATAGTTATTCCGGAATTCATTTCAATGCATATGCCGAATGATGAGCATCGAAAAAGAACTAACAAAGTATCAGAGTAATGGTAGTTGAGTTGCATGCGAAAAAGTCTGGCCTTAGGAGAAGTAGGTGGTACCATGATCAGTGTTTCTTGGATACACATTTAGTCCACTAGTGGCAGTACATGTAACCATGTTAACCATATTTATGAAAGCGTCCCTTGATACCTTTCAACTCGACAACGATCCATGTCATAAAAGACATAGAGTATTGTAGAGAGTGCGTTGATGAACTCAAAAATATCTCAGAGGACTGTCATGGCACAATATAACCTTGTTGTTTTTGCGCCATAAATAACCAAAAACCAACCAATCAGCCTCAAAGGAAAATAAATGGAACATAGTAAAACTTTCTAGAAGAAGTTACTAGAAAGGCCTGAAACAGAGATTAGAGCTAAGGCAGGCCAACGATCTTAATTTCTTTAATAAATATATCTCTAGCTCATGAGTACAAATATCTCTTTACTTTTGTTGGAAAATATATATAAATAATTCAACCCCTATATTCAAAGGAAAAATACCACACTCATATAGTACGGTAGCTTTAATGTATTACAGGAGTGTTGTACAGCGAAGTATCATCTCTGGTATAACAACATTACTCCAAATGAAAGGAGTTTATTTAAGCATGGGTAATATACACATAATTCTACTACAAAGGCAATTTTAATGCGTTGTTTTAATTATATCTCATATTGTGAATACCTTCACTACGAGTTGCCTTGGTATGGCGCTACCTCGAATAAGTAACTGTTCACCTGTGGAGAAGACTATTACTTATTCTCAGCGCATCATGGCCTTAGTCACCTCTGAGCCATAAAAGCAAAAATCAAATCAAACTTATTCTCGGCGGATGCTGAGATGTGTGGGCATTACCCATGCATAAACCAACTCTTTCATACTCTTAGGCAAGACATATCTTTTAGATTACTCCAAGTATTTCGTAATATAAGTTTAAAAACGCAAATTTTGCAGGCAAGAGCAAGCGTATTGGCTGAAGTTTTTCACGTAATGACCGTTCATTTATGCAAAGATAATAATTAAAAAAAAATACATAAGCAGTGATAGGTTTATCATTTATGGTGTGCAAGTGATGAAAGTAAACACAAAACTGAGTGAAGGGGCCGTGATGAGTACTATTGTTTCTAGTACTTGTACCATACTTAGCAGCAATAAAGAAATTTAATTAATATTCGGATTATTAGAAAAAATGACTTTAAATTGGACCCACTTCCTTTCTGCTGAAAATCTCCAAATCCTATAGGAATCGTGGAGAAAAAGGGCTTTTATCACCCTCAAAGATTTTATACATCATTTTTTTTTTCATTGCTTTCATTTTTACTAGTGGGCCCCATAATGTAAATTTTTCTCCCAAGAAAAAATTCCGGTATTTTTATATGGTTCATGGATGCTCAGCAACCGAAATACTCTCTTCAAAAAATTGCAAAAGGAATTAACCATTCAGACAAAAAAGAAAGAATGGAATAAATTTTTGTGTTTAATGGTCCTTCCACGTATACAAAATTAAAACTGAATAATAATTAATTGCTTCTATTTCTGTGTATCTAATTATAATAATTTTTTCCAGTATTGGATGATCCAACCTTGTTTTACCTGTTATTCAACCACTTCCCACCACAAATGCTACATAATACAGTAAACTGTACGGTAAACTCTAGAGTTTACTCTACTACAGAATTCTTGTTGAAAACGTAACGTACGTATTCCAGTGTGAATTCGACATCAAGATTGAAGAAATTAGATTCAGGCGCATATTCAGCAATCTTCCTGAAATCCGTTTGGAAAAAATGAATCTTAAAATTGAATTATATACTTTATAAATGTTTTATGTTCGTCTATCAAGGTCCTGTATTTCTCTTAAGAAAGGATTCATCATATATCCTATAATCAGTAATTACTGAATTTGCTCTGTGCAGATCATGAAACACAAGAAAGGTACATATAGATATACTTAGTTGTATTTATTTAAATTGAGACCACACTTCCAATATTATGTTTCTTTTAACTTATCGGCCTAAAATTATTTTATTATCTTCAAATAGCTTAAAATTTCGGTATAGGTCAAAATCGCAAAGTTCAGATTCTCAACGATTTCAGTATATTTCTTCAATAATGATTTAGAACATTAAGAGCATGGCCGACTCTTTGTTGATACACCCAACAGGAGAGAAAGAGTGCTGGTTAGAAAGGTCCCTTGCAAGATTATAATGATTTGATGACAGGAATTATTTCAAGAGTTACTAATCTAAATACGTATTAACAGTACATAAAACTACAATTCGGTAATTAACTCCAGTGATGCTAAATAACTACCAAACGCAATGACATTATATTATAAAGAAAAATGTATTGTATTCGATTATAGATGTTAATTGCTTGTACCGATATGAAAGGCCCAGTTCTTTTACTAACACGCACCTCTGTTGTGACTAACATAGAAACTGTTTACTCTCTTTTACTTGGTTAGAGTAGATAGGTTCCGTTGGAGCGTGGGAACTCCCTTCCTTGTAATCAGATAAAGAGGCACGGTAGTCTGGCTGCATTTGTTTGCCTGTAGCTAACTAATTACCAGTTGGAAGAGTGTTTTATTTTCCTTACAGAGATAAAGAAAGGAAAGTGAACGAAAAAAAGAGCACAATGCTGCATTATGCGCCATTGTTCAGTACGTATTGCTTTATGAAAGCTCCGGAAGAGAAAACGAAGATTCAAAGAATGCTTATTTTTTAACCTAATCTGCTCAAAACTTTGAAAATTCTTGAATTTTTCATAGTGAATTGGTGTTTGCTCGTGAAACAAATCTGAGTTGAATTTAAATTTCGAAGTTCTCTCTGATGGCTTACAATTCAAATGTCATAAACTTAAAAGGATTCGTGTCCATTAATTGGAATAATATTGCTGTTTAGAAAACTTCCACTTGAGCAAGATTTACTCTTTAAATCGAATCGATTGCGTTATTTACATTGCTGAATAGCAGAGTGTTAAAAGCGATTCTGCCGAGGTAGAAGAATGAATATAAAAATGCAATTTCTTGGTCTTCTTCTTTCAGATAGCATATTTTGACAAGAGTCCCAAGCGGAAAAGAAAAAATGAGTTTCTGAGAATGTAAATCAGATGTTCTCGACATTCATTGCGCATTTGCGTTGAAAATAAAAAAAAGAGAGATTTGAAAAAGATCTCTTGCCAAATGAACCGGGCATTAGAATATCGGCGATTTTAGAATGTTTATCATCGTTAAACCTTCAAACGCGCACCTATAAATCACAGAAGTCCCAGATGTATTTTCTTCACTCTAGCTTTAGAATTCTTGGACATTTATCTTGGTTGTTATGGAATTTTTGTCATTTTTTCTAGAATTTTCTTCCCATATTAAAATATGTGAATAAATATGAATAAACTCGGGCAGAATATATAGAAAACAGCTGCGGCTCTATTCCGGTTTTGCATTCATGCATGGTATTTATCTAGTTGTATATTTTAATCAATTATTTTACTGCAAAGCACTAATAAACGTACAATACAGAAGCATTTACTCGCTTATGCATTTATCAGTTAGAGTAACGTTAAGGTCAGCAATTGTGTGGAGGGTGAATCAAGTTATCAGCGGATCATTCCATAAGATCATACATAAATTTATAAGCGAGCGCTCAGATTTATGAACTATTAATAATTGCCATGAAAGGTGTAAACTAATTGGAGATTTTAAAATATTATCTTTAGTAAAGTGATGAATATACTGGCCCATATATTTAGGGAGCTTTCAGAAGATTGCATTTCAAGTGCGTCCTGCATTACAGACTTGGGGATAAAAGAAAAAGACAGGCTTTCAAGATGATAATGTAGTTCATAGTCAGTAAACAGGTTAAGTTTCATGATGTAGATTTTAAAATACGATTACAGTTCTAGGGGTTCGACAGTATTATAATTTATTTCATTATGTGATGAAGTTATGATATTCACAAAATTCTACCAATTGCTATACACATAAACTGTACTTAGTGAAAAACGCAAGAAGAACCCATTTCTAAATGAGTTGACAAAATTGTAGTTACGCTACCATTGATATTCGAAGTATTCCAATTCGTTATGGGCGAAACTAGTTTTAAGAAAGGAAGTGCAGTGCGAGCCAATTTTAGCAGCAGGTTTCCCCTTCCCAGAAATGCTGTTTTGATTTAATGGTGAGTTCAGTCTTATAGAGTAAGGGTACCATTTTTGTGGCAGCAGCATTTTATCATCGCTGCGAACCTTCAACAAATTCTCTAAAAATGCTGAACCTCTGTACTTCTTCAAGAAGTACCTCTGCGCTTAGTGTGCGAACTGTTGACGAATAATAGAATTTCTGTTCTCTTCATGAAAAAGTAAATGTAGAAATCGACTGAGAGATTTAATCTGGTCTCTACTCCTGAGAAAGAAAATGAACACTAAGTCCAGCAAGATGGAACCACATGGAGCACTTCAAGCGTAACCACGAATACTCTAAATTTTTTTGTGAATGAAAATTCAAGAACCCACCATAATATCTGAATCTCTCATTTCCTGATTTTTTTTAATGTCGAAGGTGTAAAGTATCGTCGAAAAAGCTGCACAGCAACCCGTATATTGTGATAAAAACTGATAGCACACCATTCAAAATTGATTTTAGTGTGTAGAAGAATGCACTTATCATTGAAATATTGGGTAAAAAAGTGACTGTACCGTGAACGAATTATTTTCTTCCAGCAAGTTCTGTGATTAATGGTCACTTAATGCACAAATGACAATCTGTGACTTTGCCCCATGCGTTTATTTATTTCTATCCATCTCTTCACATTCCCCAGTTTAACAAGTCGGATTAAACAATTTAACAGCCTATTATAAATAATGCACGTAGTAAAAATTCGCAGTGCCGAATATGCTGATCTTCAATTAAACCATCGACTGTTTTTTTTCCAGGAACTGAGTTTTCTAATTCGCAAAACAGACCAACCTGTTTATACCATTGATTACGGACAGTGGATGTACGATTCCTATATGTAGTCGAGCCCTGTTCTGTTGAAATATATTTGATCGCAACTAACACTCATATATTGTAGGAGTATGGTAACGTTTTTTTTTTTGTTTTTCCCAAACATGACAGGAATCCCAGATACAATATGCGAAGACCAACTGTATATAATTAAAAGCATAATATTCCTGCGATATACAAATAATTTAAAATGAATCTTAAACAGTATTCTACACTGAACTGTGCATTTCTGGGAGTTCACATAACTCTCCAACATTTCATGCAGATCTTTTCTGTGATTTATATTTGCTCTGCTTGTTAACGGAACTTGGAACAATCGTCTACACTGATGATTTGCCTAATTGAAATTGTTGAAGTAGAAACAGAAAACTTTTACATATTTCTTTCAGGACTTCTCCAAAAACATTTTGTCTATCTATTTGTGCCCAAACAAGTACATTTTTCCCCGTCGTTCTGACTCTTCATTTAGCAACAACGCCCATCTTATTGTCAGCCATGGTCCAAATTCCTCCTAGTTTGGTATTAAGCTGTTTATGCAGACCCTCTTGGTATTTTCTTACACTCGAACTGAAACGCCGCTGGTAGCTTGGTAAAATCATTTCACTACCACCTTCTCTACTCCATCTTGCTTTGTAGTGCTTTCATAAAGAACATGAGCTGTAAATTCTACCGAGTTTAGAGTCGCCAAACGTACTAAGTCTAACTGCTTAGTAGTTAGATTAAATAGATCGAGTGATTACTAGGGATGAGCATAATCGAGAATTCATAATCAATTCATTCCATTTATGGTTATTAGCTAAATATATTTATTTTAATAACATCCCTGTAGTGATTATTCTCTGCGGGCATTCTGAATGAATTTAGAATTTGTTATTCATCTCTGAGGATTATTTAGAATAATATTTTCAATCAAATTCAAATTGCCTTTTAGTTACGTAAATTAAAATGTTCATTTACCGTTTGCATATCAAATATAAAGAATTTATGAATAAATTTTGCCTTTTTTAAAAAATTCTACGTTTCATGCTTAATTACAACAGAGTTATCGGTATGTATACTGTTAATTTCATGATGTACCGAGGGAAAAATCGGGAGACTGCTAATTGTCAACCTTCTGTATAAATTCAATTTACAACAGATTAATAACATTTATACTATTTATGAGAATTTTGGCTCTCTCTGTGTATAATCCGATCTAAGTAGAAATTCAACCCTAATTTGAATCTGAAAAAATACGTAAGAATTCGAAAATAAAATGAATTTAGTCTTATCATTCAAGTTTATACTTGAATGATCATAAATATTTGAAGGAAAACAAAGTAGTAATCTGGACAGCGGTTTCTTGCTTTGAATGGCGCTTTATCTTTCTGGATCCAAATAGAAGAAAACGAACAGACTGCCATTTGTTCGATCCATTCACTTCTCCACCGCCACCACCAACAGCGTTAGTTGGTATTAAACTAATAATAGCTGGAAATCTTTACATTCAGCATACGTTATTCTCGGGCTTTAAAATCATTGGGAGTTACTATTGTGTACTTTTAATAAGCGCAGCATTTCTCCTGCTCATCTTCCAATGGAAACGGCGTCCTCCCTCCTGCCGTCTGTTTCATATTCTGTCCCAGAAAAGCCCGCTATATGTTACCGATCTGTAACGGCTTTTAAAGACATCGTTTGCACTGCCAAGACTGCGGTCGCCAATCGTCATAAATTCAGCCACGTCATAAATATTTAAACAAACTTCTTGGCTGGTGTCAATGTCCATTTAAGTAGCGTTTGTTATGAGCTACCTCTATTTCTTTAATATACGTTTCCGCAGTTAACGAATAAATAATTTCCAACCACATTTCAAATTTATTTGTAATGGTTTTAGTGGTTTTCTTAAATGTGCTTATTCACTAAGTTGTCCGCGTTTTAGACATAAGCCTTTCTTGAATTCTAAAGGAACTGATGTGTTAGGAACTAATTTCGGAAAGATGAGCGCAAAATGAAGGATTTATAGTTGATGTGCCATCAGTTTCCAACTAGTACAAAGAATATAAAGGATTAGGTAATCAATACGTCACATTTGTTACTGTTACAACGTAACCACATCATTATTTTTCCCAATAAGCATGGTACATAAGCTTGGAGCTAGAGGAGCGGACAGAGTTCTTCTATCACACCCTGTGGAAAGGGGCATGGTTTGATTCCGCCCAGCTGCAATTCAAAAATATTTCCTCTCAGGACTAGAGGAAGACTAAGTAAACAAATAAAATGTACTCAGTTTACAGAGATGGTATTCTGACACATCGTGGCTTCGGTTGTCTTTCTACAAATTCTAAAAAGACTTTAAATAATGACTCTTTGAGAGGGGAGATGATTTATTAATATTAAGAAAATGGTAGTGATAATTCTATATACAAATTTAGTATTTACGAGTGACATTTTAAAATTGTTTCTAATAGTTGGTTTCTCGATTTTTTCCACTCCTTATACGTGGTTGACGTTGGAAAGCAGATTATTTTAGTCGTGATATACCCAATATACGTTATCTTGTATAATGATTATCATCCTCAACGAAGTGTATTACAGTAGAATGAGAAAATAGTAAATAAAATTCAAACAATTAATCGAAACAGCGAGAGAACTTGCAAGGTATGCAATAAAATCAATCACTTGGAGAGTTCCATCAATCACTTGGAAGCTTAAAAATTATAGATAGCCCTTTCCATTTTTATATATTCGCAGATGAGCTCTCAGCCACATTAAATTTATAACCCGTTGCTTGCAATTTGTGCCAACAACCATGCAGCATTGCTTGATATCGGAAAGGTTTATGGAACATCGGGTTCTATCAAAATAGTGACGACAAATGGGCAAATAATGGTCTCCTTAAAATATTCATTTAGGGAGCAGGATATTCATAGAGCGGAAAAAGGAGGGTTAGGAATAATGAATGAGGTAATTTAGTTTGGTATTCTGATCATGATCACTGCACAAGATGCGTAATATATCGACCCAAAAGTCTTTCAGCCAGATTCAGTAGCATTTCTTTTATATAAAGTTTTCTGCCTCGTTTTAACGATCTTAATCTTGAGTGCGATTCAGAAGACATGGAGTAACCATCGCTTTATTTTCCTTTCAATGATAATCACTCCCACCAAATGTTTCCCCTCCCACCATTAAAAAATTCATTCAAAGTCCTAGTGTATTTTAAATATCTTTAATTGTAGCCGAAAGAATTCATTTCCAAACTTGGAACAGAAAAGATTGGTAACATAAGAATTTTCGAGGCAATTCTCTCTTGCAAAAGCATCTAGTATCTTTACTGTTAAGAATTATTAGGCAATATTTTCTACTTAATGATAACCCGTGAGTGTTATTGATCTTCTTTACTGTCGCATATACTCGTAATTTCAGTACTTTTGGCTGAGAATTCTGTTTATGTTCGCTCGTCTCTTGTTAAGTTTCTGACATTAATGAATACAAGCCTTTCATGTGTAACTCACGTCACTCACGAAGCTCATAACTGAGATATTGCTCCAGCATAAATTTCAGTTTATGAAATTATTTTATGAAGTAAACTGACATCGTGATAACTAAATCCTGAAGTGTTCACTTTAACGTGGATTTTTTTCTGGAATATTTCAGTGATTAGTCACTAGCTTGAGTGCGCCAACGTTCAACCGAGTTAAGTTAGCCTAATTATGGAAGCTCTTCGTTGCGATACAGTGTCCAGTGAACTGGATGCTCGTTTTATTAAACTTTGGATTCATGTTTTCCGGTGATTATGCTGTTATTAAAGTTTATTTTCTCATAAAAATCCTACCAAAAAAAAAAATCTTAATATCACAGTTATTTTTAAACATCATAAATATTTATTTATACATATACGAATGGATGATTATTTATAAGTCTTTTTTTGCATCATTTCTACCACTCGGTAATTGGGTATACAAGTACACAGGGTGTCTGAATTGTTCATCTGATTATGAAGCTCGATTACGATTTTATTGTAAAGCGGTTTTCTATAGTTATCAAAGCAATTAATTGATTTTTCTCATGCAGTTGGCAGCCTTGATTGGTCCCAAAAAGCATTGCGAAAGTACAGTATTAAAATGGTGACAGTGCAGGAGAAAGCAATGTGCGTGTTGTGGCTTTGGGACACCAAATGTCCAGTGACTGTAAAGAGGCGTTTTAATTCCATAAAGATCCATGTACAGAATCAATGAGACAATAGTTGAAACAATTTCCAGAAACTAGCAGTGTGCTGTAACAGAAAGGAGCAGGTAGGCCAGTGTATCAGCAGATAAAGTTTTGGAAATTAAGGAAATATTTACCCGAAATCCTATAAAATCAATCAGCTGGCAAGCCTGCAGGTGCAAATACCACAATCAAATTTCACGGGATGGTTCACAAGAGATTGAAACTATTCTTACAAAGTGAAAATCATCCAGAAAGTTAAACCTCACGACAAACCACAATGAGACGAATTCGCTGTACACATTCGTAGACGAAGAAGAGCACTTTTTTTGGAAAGTGTCGTTTTCAATGGCGAAGCCACATTCCACCTGTCTGGCAAAGTTAACAGACACAATTGTCGCACATGGAGAGCTAAAGATCCCCACTAAATTGGTGAACACGAACGTGATAATCCTAAGGTAAATGTTGTGCGTTGTTTTCTTTCACCAGGTGATTGGGCTGTTTTTCTTCCACAAAAACACTGTAGACTCCAAATTACCTGGATATGGCCGAGTCGCATGCTGGATCTCAGCTGGAAGATACCAAACATGCAACTCGGGCCATCTTTCTGATTTTAGAGTTTGAGTTTGCCACATTAGAGTTTGCATGCGCATTATTTCTTCAATAAAATATTTCCTAACCGATGGATCAGCCGGGATGGTCCCGTTCCATGGGTTCCTTGGCCTCCTCATTCATCGGATATTACTCCTATGTATATCTTTGTGTCGGGCTACGTAAAGAACAAGGCGTATGCTAAATAAGTTAACAAATGTCACATAATTAAAATGTCACATAATTAAAATTAAGTGACTTCCATTTCTCAAGAGATGCTTTAAAACACTTGGAATGAAGTTGGCTACCATCCTGACATTTTACGCGCTGCCAAAGGTGCCCATTTGGAGGTTCACTGAAGTGTGATAAGGAATTCGTTGAGTTGTTTCGTTAAGCGCAGCAAACCGTTTTACAACACTAATTACAATAAAATTTTAATCGAGCTTCAAGATCAGGTTAATAAAGTACAGACATCATGTACATGTCTAGTGGGAAGAGCCGGTTAGATCGAAATACCGGTAAGAATGAAACTACAAAGAACGGGCTACTTAACCTTGTTTTACTCTTTTTTTTTTATTAATAGCAGGGGAGGTTTATATTCTGGAAGATGTCCGTGAATTACTTTATTTTGCACAAAGGATTTTCAGTGACTAGTCACTGATTCTATGAGGTGTCCACTAAGTTGAAATTTGATTGTAGAGTTTGTGGTATTAATTAACTTTAGTAATAGTATGCAAAATTCTACTGTTAACCAAAGTAAGACTGCGCGATCATTCGAGAACGAAAAGGCCAAATTTCGACCAACGTCCCAAACTAATGCCTGTATTTAGGGGTTTCAAGTTAAATACGTAAACAATCTAAAAGCCTTTTTATCATCTACGTGGAGTAACCATGTAGTTTTTTTTTTTTGAGCTTTATACATAATAGCAAAAATTTTAATAAAATTGGTAAACTAGTTGGTCCTATTATAAAAACCTTGAAAATTAAGAGAAACAAAAGTTGATTCCAAATTTTTAGGCGCATAAATAAATTATTTATCTCATTTCAGTTTTTTACCCAAATAACGCAGTCCATTAAGGGAATAGGACCTGTAAATAACGATACATAGATGTCATTGCTTGAGTGATCCACCGTTCGAAAGAATCCTTGGCTAGCTATTGTCGTAGCACACGCATTTAGGATTATCATGGGACAGTTAAAAAAATGAAGATGCGTAATTCAAAGTAATGACTGACAACATTGCATTTTAATGCAGACTCATTAGTCGTACCAGTTTTTTTGTGAACTGAATGGATAGATAACAGTAGCAAAAATACCACGCGGTGCCGGTTTCTAAAGATGATACCCTGTTCTCTGTTGTAACTATTCCTACCTACCTGATGCCTACCTGAAGTTTCTTAATGTTTTTTTTGTCGTTTTAAGTGCAGCATTTTAGAAATAACTTTTTAAAGACTTAAAATAACCTAAAGAGAGAGAAATGCCTGCGTTTTCTGACTTGTAAAATATGAACAGAGAATTTCATTCTCAACTAAAAATTCATTCTAGTATTTCCATTAAACTGCAGTGTAGTCGAAAGACTTATACAGACTTTTCTAACAAACGTGTTCTTGACAGTTTTAAAGTGATGCATACGGATTTTTCATATATGTAAAGTAACTCAAAGATATATGCAAGTATATACACATACACAAAGAATGATGATCAGTGGCCATTTTATTAGATACATCTACCTAAAAGCGAGTTTTATCACTCAGAATAATGTGGATTTGTTGGAAAGCGTGTCACTGGAATGCTTGTCTGCGTTGATTAATTGCTTCCCGCAGTTGTTGTAGATTGTACTCTGAAGGCTCGTTTCATCTCATTCCACAGGTGTTCAATTGATAGAGATTTGATGAATTGAGAGGCAACTGAATTAATTTATTCTCTTGCACCTGGAACCAGCCATGTGCCCTGTTGAAAGATTCAATTCGCAGATGGATGCACTACAGCCATGAAGGGATGCATCCAAATGTTTGGATGCACCATGAAACCTCCCACATACCATTACTCCATCACCAGTCTGTATTGTTGACATCGTGGACTCATGATGCTTTCGTCATATTCTTGGCTTCTTATCAACGTGAAACAGCACGAACTGGAATTTCTCAGAACAGACAATGTTTTCATATCTTCCACTGGCCAATTCTGGTCTTCTTGAAACCAACGAAAATGTACCTTTTTTTCTGACAGGAGCGGAACCCAGTTCAGCAGTCGTCATCTGCGATACCCCATCCATAACATTTGTACTGGGTTATTATTTAAACGGCCTTAGCCTTTATTTAAAAGTTAAAAAATGAAAACGGTATGATTAAATAACGATTTTTGTGAAATAAAAAAAAAATATACTGTTATACTTTGTTGAAGAGACAGAGCTGCAAACTGTAACCAGTAATGCTGACAAGGTACCTCCTGCATGAAATTAGAAAATTAGAAATTTTCATGAATATTTTCCTACACACACTCAGGAAAGCACAACGTCTTCCAGAAGCAAGCTGCAGAACCTCCACTCCACTTAACCCAATGGGCAAATACAGATATCCACTAAAGAAAAATATAAACCTAAAAGAAAGCAAATTTTATAGGACCCACAATGACTACTTTTCCAAGAGACATCAGCCTAGTGGAAATTTTCCAAACACTCGCATTTCTGTTGTGGTTTACCAACAGCAATAGAGATGTTCTACTGCGCTGCACAAGTCCTGTCATCAACGAGGAGTTTCCTGCCACAGAATTACCTCAGGATTGGACGGATGTTATTTGGGTACGACAGGTTTGACTGCTAGCAGGGTTGCAGTTTCTGAGATACCCATACCACGTTCAAAGTCAGTTAAATCTTTTATCTTGCCAATTCTCGCACACAGCATTCCTTCGCATCTGCCCACCAGCTTTATATCTCATGGTACAAACACGTGATGACAATCGTTTGAGTAACGCTAAGAGATATTGGCTTCCCGATATCTATTGGATTAATTATTCAATTATTATTAATATAAAATTCAGTAATTACGAAAACCTCCCACAGTTACTATAAAGTAAGCATTCCATTTAGCATTCATGATGGAATAAAGATATAATAATTTAAATAAGCTGCAGCTCTCTCCATATGATTAAGATGTACACTGCAGCGTTGGACAACAAGGATTTAAAACTAGATATTAATGCCTTTAACAACCAGAAGTTCGAAAGAAAATAGTGCACGGCGATTGGAACTGCTTATTCCCAAGATTACTTCGTGCACGCCTCTGTAGGTTACGTTGTAGTGAAAAATGTTGCATTTACTGGGTATAAAAACGAGTCTGTTTTTGTTCCTTATTTTTCGATTTTGTCCAATTACGACAGGAAGATTGAGAGAACAAGGAACCCTTTATCAGTCTTTTTTCGAAGAAAAATCTTATTCTTCCAAATACGTTGTTAATATGTTGCGAACTGTTCTTCGAGGTATATGAAAAGAGTCTGGAAGGAGGATTTTCAGTGGATTCCCCCATTCTCACAGCTGTAGAGAGACTAAATACTATCACAGCAAGAGGCGCTGAGCTGTCTGTAAGGTTTTCATCTTCCGAAGTTAGGTTTGTTTGCTGTGAGAAGAAAAAAAAGTCGTGTGGGAGAAACTACAATCATTGATGGAGCTGGACTTCGGAAACAGTTCGTAGAGTTGATGTTCTGGATAAAATTTTCATACGTCGGTTTTGACAGAATGATTAATATTCATCTCCACAAGAGCATAAAGAAAAGTATTCCTATATTCATTTTTATCCTTTTACGGTGGAACTATATTCTGATATTCTCATTTCAATACAGTAATTTTGTTCGTCTGAAATTTCAGCGAAAGCCTTATGTAAATGCACGTTGTGTCTCGCTTCTGCGAAACATTCTGGGCAAAGCCGAAGAATTTATGAAAGCTTTATATCATTATTTCATCCGTCATATTCCTGTTAAGTCATCGCACGTGCTGCTTGTTTTCTGCGTAACTTACACGAAAACGTTTATAATTACATTTCTTTCGTATTACGTGGCATAACGCAATTGCAAGTAGAGTAACGATTAGCATACTGACAACGCGCCCCCCCTCTTCCTGTGTAAAACAGAATAAAACATGTTTCTTTGTCGTCGGATTATCACTTCTGTTTCACATTACAAAAGCCAGTATGTTAACAACAAAGTATGTACATTTTCTTTGTGTCAATAGACACACCACAGCAACGTAATTTGCGTTGTAGGGAGAATTTCCCTTTTAGATAAGCCTCCTCGCTCATTTAAAATTCTACAGGGAAGATAGAAAACAAAAGAGCTGCCCTTCCTTTTTCAGCTACACTACGGTTGTGGTCTCCCACAGAGAATGCGCTCTTTATCATACATCTGGCGTTGACATAGAGAGAGAGAGATGCAAAAGCAGGAATGGCCTTCTGTCTAAGGTACCGAATATCGGCTTAAATATTTACACTACAAAAAATATGTCGACCCGTCATTTTCAGGATACAGAGGGTGTTGAACGTGCATCCATGGAATTCTACAATTCATCTATTTGCATTTTCACCAGCATGTTTTGCTTCTAAATATTTCACTCCATAAATTACGGATGTGTTGGTTGTCGCGCTAGCATGAAATGCTTCATGCTCCAGCATGAAGCATTTCTGGTTTGAAATAAAGCAATAACTGCTTTATTCTGAGGCATGACTTTCAGTCCACCATGCAGTTATAACCATTCCGCGTGAAGGCATTTTGGTCCAATCAGTTGCCTCCTTCTTCTTCCTGTGTATCAGTTTTCGGGAGTAGGAGATAGGTGATGAGATTCGGGTGTGATCCTGTTTGCGTTGTGGGTAGCCAAATGGATTCTGCGCTGTCTGTTTCCAGTAAAACACAAGCTTAAGATCTTTTTATAAGAACCATCTTGTGCATATAAAGCGTTAATTTTTTTTTTGAGAATGCGCATCTTATAGATTGCTGGTGTGTAAATTAAATTAAAATGTTAATTAATCAAAGTAAGCCTTATTTTTATTGATAATTCTAAAAGTAAAAGCATTTTTATAAACGAGAATTTATTTCCGAAGAAGCGAAAACAATTCATTCGGAAGTATTTAAAATCAGATCATCAAAGAGAAATAAGTTAAAAATCTACTATATATCATAGTACATATATTTACAAGTTACATCATACGGTTATATTTACAATAAAATATCTTATTTACAATTTTATTATTTAAAAATTTTATTTACAATAAAATATCTAATATACATGAATGGTATTTCTCTGTCAAATGAATTTTGTCGTGGCAGAGGAGAGCTTGGCACATGGTGTGGAGGGCGCACGAACTTCTTCTTATTCGATTCGGGGATTGGAGCGAGCTTCTAACACTTCTTTCCTGTAGGTTGTTGCAAAACCTATGCAAGTCAGCGTCGAGTGCTGTACTTTCGGTAGCATTTGGTTTGGGAGGAAGCGGTCTAAGGTATGAAGCCTACGATTCCTCGAGCAGAGCACCGGGGTTGACCGAAGTTCTGGCTTCGGTATTCGCCAGTAACACGAATCCCAAATGGACGGTGTTGAGATCTGACCCATGATCATTTTAACTGTAGCTATCAGTCGTTGTATTTCCATGATATCAGGCAGTCGCTGCATCCCTAGTGAGGTAGCTAAGGCTGTAGTTCTGTCCTGTGGTGGGAGACGAGCTTTCCGGTTAGCCCATTTAAGAAGCCAGAATTCTGCAGCGAGGATTGGTTTCTTCGTTGTTAGTAGTGGCTGATGCCCACAGTTCAGCAGCGTAGAGGAGTGGAGAATATATTACTGTTCTAATCTACTATATATTACAGTACGTAATCTACTTTATATCATAGTACATAATCTACTGTATATCATAATACATAATCTACTGTGTATTATAGGTTATATAACGATATTATGTTAGCAAAAAATTATAGTTATTAACGTTGCAATAAATGTAGGGGACGGGAGTGAGGTAGATCATTACTTTTTTAGGGTACAATACTCTTGCTAGGAAGAGTTTTGTTACATGGTATTTTAATGCACCATGTGCTTTAGAATAGCCAAATTCAGATGTTTGATGGAAAACACAAATATGCATACATTTTTTGTCTACTTTTGCTTCCGGGAAGAATATTTTTTTTAGTAACTGATTTCACATGATCAATTCACACTTTCACTATTTCAATGGATGTCAGTGAAACTGCAAATGTTCATGAAAATATATGGATTTCTTATGAACAAATATACGTAGTGATATATATTGATTAAAATTTCATGATTAACATCTTTTGACACGTTAATTTGGTGGTGAATTTAATAGAATATTAATGATTATTTAATTATTTGTAGTTTGTCTTGAAAGGATTCGCGTAGGGTTTAAGAGGATGAACGAACATTTCCTGCAGATATGAAAGATTCTTTCTGGACGGATGAGAGAGAGAGAGAGAGGATGATTCGTCCATGTGAATGAGACTCGACTGTATTTTCTTATGAATAACAGGACCATTCCTGTGAGTTTCAGTTTGATATTTAAGAGATAAATGGCTGTCTCTATTTCTAAAATATTATTTATGGATTTGTGCTTCAACTCATGCGTTTAAAATAATTATAAGACTTCGCCTAGATTTTATAATTAAATATCGGCATTATGAGAGATCTTGACTTCCCCGCCCACCGTTTCAGCGGCTTCATTTCAGTGCTGTGCCATGTGTGTCATTCTCCTTTGGGGCAGACATGCATGAATCGATAAAGTATCTGGAGATGAGACTGGCGTCCTGCATACAAATAACGTGTAGAAGTTGATAAACCAACAGACTTGATTCCTCACTTGTTTATTTTTTGTTTTTGAGAGGATGAAGACGTCTAAGATTTATAGATGCATGGCGTGAAAAACAGGTAAGTTAAACCATAGAATTGATGAGAGTATTCAATACTACTATAAGAATATGCTAACGAAAAGGTACAACAAATAGATAGTGGTTGAAATACGTATTCATATTAATGTATTAGCTGATGTTTTTCTTGTTTTTTTGAAACCCAAGAACCTCGGGTTTCAAATGCAGAATAAACACAGTAAAAACAAAACTAAGAAATACGATCGAGAAGGGGAAACAGAGTGAGAGGGTCGTCATACCTTTCGATGCGCACCAAGGCAACAGGAAAACATAACTGTGGATAGGTAGATGAAAATAAGTAAGACGAAGTGATTTTAGATACAGAATTAGTACAACAAAAACAAAACTATGAAAACGTACGCTCAGCATTCGACTAGGGTTTCATGAATGACAGTGAGTGTCATTATCTTTCAACACGCACCCAAGGTAGTAAGGCAGTATAACTACAGATAGGAAGATGAAATGGGAAAGTAAGGCACAATATAGGTTGCTACTAAAGGCTTGCTTAAGATGGAAATTTGTGATTTATATCGAATTTGTTAAAAGAGAACTGAGTGATACTGGCATGTACAGTGCTTTTAAATACTTGGGGTTTGACATTATTCGCTATGTACTTCCCTATGCGTCCTTCAAAAATCTGTAACGTCAACCGGCAATAACTATGGAAAATATGAATTCTTCAACGGTAGCGGATCTTGATAGCGAAGCTTTATCTCTGATAATTTGCTGTTTTAGAGGCAATATAAGTAGTGTTCTTTAATTACAAATTCAGAATATACACCTTTAAGGAAACTGGCTGGATTTTGTCAGTTTTAGAGCCCGCACTACGCGAACTGTTTAAGGATGCTGCGAAAATACTCACGCTTCGTGGAAATAATGTTTACCGCATGTCCTAGTTTGTCTGGGTGTCAATATTTAGCCTTAGTTTTGTCCAGATGAGATGAGAGACGGCAGTTTATAAACTTAATGGAATATACGGAATTGCCAAATAACGAAATGGGGATTTTGTAAAACCAGAAGCGAGCATCCTGTTTGTTTGCATAACCAACTGAATTAAAATGTCTTTGTTTAGAAAACTGCAAGCGATGTGAAATTTCTGGTTTTTAAAAAAAAATCGAGGTATGTAAACCTTTGCCTTTAATAGCCCATTTAAATTGTGCAGGAACTGTTAGTCGTAGTCCAATATTAACACAAGTTCATGTGAAGCGATCGAGTTTTGCTAGAATTGATCTCTGTCGTTTTTGTTCACAAAATTCTTGCCGTTACTCAAATCAAAGCTTAGGTTCAACAGTCACATTGAATCTGTGCAGTGTACACCAAATCCGCGCCCCCGAGCATAGCGCAGTTGATATTATCACCGCCCTCCTCATACTGGGTAAAAAAGGCCTGAGTTCGAATCCCATCAATGACGCGAGGAATTTTTATGGGCCTTTTTCACTACGTGTCTGAGTTAATCTGTCTCAAAATCCGTTTTGCGACTACCGAATACACAGAATTTACAGACATAGTGTTTAGGGGGCAGACACCACCAGTGGTCTTCTACATCTGCTCCATAAGTACTCTTGTGAAGAAATACCGTGGCACTGTAAAATCTAGAGAAAGTGTTGTTTGTGTATTGGATTCTGTTATGTTCTGGTTTTTAGCCGCAGGGCATCCAGAAGACGTAAGCCAAGCTGCCCATTATTCTCTGGCTGGCTTTCGCCTGAGCTTCCTGGGCAGAGACCAAATTAAAAAAAAAAAAGGAGATATTGTGGGGAGTACAGAGTGTACACAAGATGGAGCGGTGAGAGGCTGTAGATGAAAGCAGCCTCTCCTTAGTTAACATAAAGCTTCCACTAGGCTGAAGGGGAAGAAAAGCCACACAGCTGGCATCCTGGGTGTGGTCGCCTTTGGAATTGGTGTTTGAGATAGCTACTCAGGACTGAGTCATCAACATCCCACCCTGGGAAACAGAGGTTTGTGGTTGTCAATTCTTGGAGTAAGAAAACAAATCCGGAGATATAGTTAATCCAGCAGGTGCCACATCCGGGCGTATGATCAGTCCAGTAAGTGTCAAGTCGATACAGTGGGTGTGTCAGGTCCAGGGATAAGGATAATTGGTTAAATCATCATTCTTCTCTTTCTTGGTGATTCCTTTCTACTTCTCTCTCTCTCTCTCTCTCTCTCTTTCTCTCTCTGGGAACTTGGGAATGTTTTTTGGCTGGTGCAGCATAAGCCTCAAGTTTCTTTGCACCATATAGCTAATAATAATAAATAACTGTACATTCAGGTGAGGTAAATCAAGGAACTTTTCAGTAAGCCTATGCATCACCGTTGTTTTGATTTGCGCAAAATGGGATAAGGCTTTGCAGCGACGTGCTTTGTATACTCGTGTCCTCGCGGATATCTTGCATTTCTGCTAAAAGGGTGCATCGGATATCCACGTAGCTGGGGCAGTCATAAACAATGTGGTTTCAATATTCAGGCTAGCCATATTGTTGGGCCTAAAACCCTATAAAACAGCAACAGCCAACTCCTCTATGTATCCCGCCAACAACGTCTTCTGTAACATTGTGTTATATATATATATGGACCTCTGAAACTTCGCTAGTGAATGCTGCATATGAAATCGGCACATTCCCCCCTCAGCTAAAGGATAACAGGCTAATCATGTGCGAGAGATTTTTTTAAGTTCAGGTTATTTTCATAATACAATCCTTACAAATTGTGGGGCTGGACTCCTTAGAAATTCCTCTCAGATTGCAATCATAGGCGTTAGTTGGCCGAGCTGCTTCCGTTGTTGTATCACTCCTGATGAGATGGCTGCTTTCTAAAAGGTGTCCCACCTGCATATGATGCCGAGTAACTGTGCTTCCTGCACTCTGATCAACTCTCTCTGAACTGATGCAGGACTACCTGCAAAACAATTTACAGTACGTCTACGATATGCGGGATCAAAAATCTCTTTACTGATGCGCCTACACGCGTTCGTGAACAATTCTTTAATCTGAATTCCCGTGTGTCCTCTTATATCTCAAAATTTACAAATTAAAAAGTATGTATATATTTATGTATATTTGGGACAAATTAAAAAAACACTGAATTCTAAAAAAAAAGTATTAATAAAAGGAAATATAGTTTTGTGCAACATATATAAGGATTATGATACCAATTCCAACATTTATATTGAAAATTTCCAAAAAACGACATGTTTTATATTTATGCGTATATATTGCTAAGTGTACATTTTTCAATGGCGTTATCACTCCACGTGGCTCTCTAAAACGCCCAAAGAAACGATTGGGATTCCGGAGTTATAAATCAACTAAAATTCTTAGGGGATATATTTTCTGTCTATCAAACAGCACCAACAGGTCTTTTGTATTGCTTTCTGCATTATTCTTTCTTATGTACACATTCTTGATGTTCTGTACATCATGAGTATCTTGAAATGGACTGTAAAAATTCGATTTTGAAGTCCTATATATTTAACTTGGTGTGGCATTTTAATAGGATACAAATAAAAGGATAGACCAGAAAGAAACAAAAACGTTTGGGAGTTTGCCAGTCCTTGTATTAAGGAACAATTTGTTAGCTATTACTTTCTATTTTACAAATGAATGAAAAAATAGTTTTTGTCTGTACAGTATTATGTGTAAACTTAAAAACATATGGTAGGAATGGGCATATATCGATGGTGGCAGTATATCGATAATACTGATCAACAGCTAATCAGGTAATAAAACTAGTCAATTTCAACTATTGTACTAGGATAAAAGTTTCATTTAAATGTTCCGAAGCAGTTCTAGGCTGGGTTAGTGATTGGGAGGGTAACCACCTGAGAATACCCGATGTAATTCCTTTCTTTGGTTTTCTTCCGATTTTCACGTATCATTTAATTATGTTAATTGGTAAGGTGCAGAGTATTTTTGGGTCTAACGGCACCAGGGATTTTCCCCATCTCCGCGTATGTTCTTTGTATCGAGGACAGTACGCTGTCAAGGCCAGAGGTTTAAAAGTGTGTGGATCATGTATTGTGTAATATGATGTGCTCCTTGTTCCTCTGGCTTGTTAGCCGCCAGGCCACAGATGAGACCTGTCTTTTACGTATTCCGCCACGTGGAGGCGAGCCAGGTGTTCCCTTAAAGTTTGCTCTGGCAGGTCCTACCACCTATTTTCCTAAGATTTCAGTGGCTAGGACCTAAAAAAAAAAAAAAAAAAAAAACTAATAATAATAAATAAATAAATTAATTAAAATAAAAATTCTTCTTTTCTTTTGAGCACAGATGGTACGTTATACGATGCTTAGAGGGGCTATAACGGATAAGCGCTGGAGGTGATAAGATTTCCTAATAGGTCGGGCATGAATTTTGGTGTTTTGTACGTGTGGGGCAAGCGTTGTTGTAAGGAGAAAGAAATGGGAGGGGAGGTGGAAGACTGGGGGGTTGGAAATCGGAAGTAAGGGGTTTATAGGGAAGACGACCCCTGTTGAAATAGTGGGGCATGCCCATGCCCCACCAGAGGAGAAAGAGGGGTGGCAGGAGGGGAGGAGACAGCAGACCGTCCCCTCCCCCCTGCTAGGGAAAAGAGAAGTAAAAAGCAGGCTAGACAGAGCCGGGGCGCTATATGGCTGTATGGCATCATAAGATGCAATCTTAGGTCCGAGTTCAAGTTGCAATCTTCGTCTTTGCATTTGTCCGGTGGAGGTCCAAATCCAGAAGTCAGGTCCAGTTTGTTACGTTCATGTGTTCACTAGTTCAGAGTTTCGCAGTCATCTCAGGTAGTTACGTCTGTGTTTTCATAGGTTAGTGATGATGTGGCAGGGATATTTGTCTTTCAAAGAGTTTGCGGGCAAAGACGGTGAAAGCCCAGTAATTATCTTCTTCTTGCAATATTATTTCTTCTCTGTTTCTTAGCAATGAGTTGATGCGTGTATATAGCTGACATCTGAGGTTCTTAGTTGTCACAGTCATGAATAAGATGTTCCCAGGTTTCCTCCTGACCGCAGTTACAGCTCGGGTTGTCGGAGATTCCCAGCTCGTGGAGTTTCCCTCTGAAGGAGCCGTGTCCCGTAAGAAGGTGTGCAAGCCAGGGGAAAACCAGGACGGGAAAATAGGATATACCCTACTGACATCGGGTATAAATTTTTTGGTGACTTGCCCTTTTGTGGTAAGATTCCATCTATTTTGCCAGATAGATTGCAGGTGTTCCGTTAACCTCTTATTTTCTGAGGATTTGCTTTTCTGTTGATCTGTTGTGTAGCCTAGATAAGTTGTGGTTCTTCCTTTCGAATGTTGGTGTAGCAGCCCACACACACAATCTCCAGGTCCAGGGGAAGGAAGCCCGCCAGGACATGGAGTGCATGGGTGCTCACTGTGCAGCAGGCTCTAGTTGTTGTCAATAGTATGGATCGGTGGATCGACTCCAGCTTTTTCTTGTTGACTGCTGTGTTTGCTTTCTGATACCAGGGGCCTGCACCATAGGCAAGGATAGGGATGAAAAGAGCTTTGTATAGAAGGGAGAGGGCCCTCTTCTTTAGTCCCCAGTCCCTCCTGGTGATTTTGGTTATCAGGGCCGAGAGCTTCCTTGTTTTCGTTCTGAGATAACAGAGATGAGATGTGAAGTTCAAGTTTCGGTCTAGTATTATTCCTAAGTATTTTAGTTCCTGTTTGAGTTTGATGGTCGCTCCATTTATTTTGATTAGTGGAGGTCTACCAGGGTCAAGAGCACCCCTGAGGAGTATTTCGTTTGTTTTTTCGGTTGAGATCGTTAGAAGATTCCTCTTGGCCCAGTCCTCCTGTAGCATGTGTGTGGCCTCCGGTTGAGCCCTGCTGTCTGCTTGAAGCATCATAATCAGATCATCAGCGTATGCCTGTGTAGTGACATTTGGAACATCCAGATTTAAAAACTCATCAAGCACTAGGTTCCACAGGAGCGGCCCCAGGACGGATCCCTGGGGGCAAACCCTGTAAACCGGTTTGGATACAGAGGTAAAGGGTCTATAAGGTATAAGGTATGTTAGTGTCGAACGGCTCCTGGGATTTCTCCCATCTCCGCGGGTGTACATTGTATCGAGGCCAGAGATTTGAAGTGTGTGGGGTCATGTGCTGTATATTGTGTTGTGCCCTTTGTTCCTCCGGTCTATTAGCCGCCGAGCCCCTAGTGGGACCCGACGTTACCACACCATGCCACGGGGAGGCTGACCGGGTGTACCACAGTAGCTAGAGTACTCTGGCGGGTCCTGCCACCTACTTTCCTGGGATTTCAGTGGCTAGGACCAGATTTAAGAATGAGATGATCACTGTTTCTTGAGCAACGGTTGTAATTTTAATAGAGCGTAGGGTTGTTCGCTGATAACTTGTTCTAGGGCCAAATAGGTCGGGCAGTAATTTTGATGTTTTTAGATTTAGACCTGTGGGGCATGCGTGTGTGTGTATATATAAAAATATATATACACACACACACACACACACACACACACACACACACACACACACACACACACACACAAATATATACATATAAAGAGGTAAAGGGATTGCTGACAATGATTCTTCGGTTTTCCAGGTAAGATTTCATGCAGCGAAATAGATTTGATGGGATTTCAGCCCTTCGGAGCCTGGCCAGAAACTGGGCCACCAGAGGGAGTCAAAGGCTCCAGCGAAGTCAATTGAGATGAGGAGGAAATATTTCCTGTTACAGTTTCTGACTTCATCGATGATCCTCTCGAGGGCATCAGTGGTGGAGCATCCCCTTTTGAAACCAAATTGGTTTCTTGACATCAATTGAGCATTCTGGTAACGGTTTTCAATTCTGTGGTAGAATTGGTAAGGTAATGAAGTGTAAATCTATGCTTTATATCTTTACTTTTATAGCCTGTGGATAACATTCCTCCTATCGCCGTTAATAGAATTAAAATTCAATTCGTAAACGTGATCACGATGACCGGCGCTTATTACATATCGTATAATGTCCATCGTAAAGTGGGGGTCCACTGTAGTGAGCGTTGTAAGACGTATAGCACATGTACAGGGGCAATGCATTCGTGGATTGACAAAAATCTTCAAGAAAATGAGATATGAAATGATTCATCCCCCCACCATTCTACCACTCCGTACCAAGCGCGAGCGACGCATGACACTATCAGTACTCCTACCGATTGCGTCATGCCACCTTTCGTCGTTCTCCACCGTATTTAATAAAAAATTTCGGCGGAAAAATTTCTGAAAAAAATTTATAATTCAACATATCGACTAATAGTGACGTTTTTGAAAGGCGTATATGTGCAATGCGACCACCGAAACTATCTCCCTTAAGTACAAAGGAGCGCTCTAAGCTATTTCGACAACGGAAGAAATTACAGCGTGCGATGGAGTTGAACAAAAAAGCCGGAAAAGCATCAGAGAACCAGAAATGTTAGAAGTGAATTTGGAAGGAGGAGTCATTGAAGTTGATATTGCAAATGAAAACGATGAGTCCTCGAAGCCCAATCGTAAACGAAAAGCGAAGAAGCCAAAACCGATTGCTGCCAGAAGTACTCCATCAAATCGTTCAACACGTCGCGGGGGTAATACACAGCAGGGTCAGCAACAGGATTTTAAGAAACACCAAGTATCCACGTATTTAAGTATCCACGCAGAGTTGAAACGTACATTACTGGATAATGATTTCGGTTCAGTCTGTGGTATGTGTTTGGTTCAAGAACGATGTGAAGATTATAGCAGCTCGAGACAGCATTTCAAAATGAGAATGTAAGTCAAATGTCGACCTATAACAGCTGTTATAGGTCGACATTTGACTTACATCTCTATCGAAGTCCAGTGGTTTTAAATATCATCCACAGCACTTGCCAAAACTAGATTTGGTAACGGAACCTCTCCGAGGGCTCCTTCTTGCCTTCACTGGCATTGATGGTTTAACAGACTCAAGCGAGTCTGTTATTGACCACAACCCCCAAGGCTGTAGACGCTTCGTAGATTCTTCTAAATTGAGTTTAAAAATGTGCTACTACATCACAGCAACGTACTACCATCAATCCCAATAGGCTATGCAATGAAGCTTCTAATTGAATCCATCAACAACAAGGAGTACCAATGACAGTGACTTAAAAGTTATTGTCATCTTGTCAGAAATGCTGCAGGAAAACACAAAATTTTCATGTTTCATGAATGAATTAGAACAGTCTTCTCATTACACAAGAAAAGAGTAGTCTTCAAGGCAATCACTCGATCCAGGAATAAAAACAATAGAGAAAAAATACTTTAACAGAGAAACAAAAAAAAAAAAAAAATTTGTTCAGTAATGTAATGCACTGCAGTGAACTCCAAATATTTGTCTTAGTCTTAACGTGGCAAAATGATGCAAAGAAGCAAACTTATGCAGCATCGGCCAGTCACCTTCCCACGCTTCGTCCTATAAAATTCTTTAAAATTAAGTAAACTCACAACCTTAAACAAGAATAAGAGGAATTTGATTTCAACAGTCAATCATTCTTTCACTAAACAAATGTTTTGGACAACTGTGTATTCTTCAATAATCCCATCTGAGCATGACGCATTAAGTGTGAAAGATGTTTAATTTACTCTGTGCTCAGACGTCTTAATCACTTCAAACAAGTCACTTCACAGAAACCCTATTCCAAAACACTCTATATGCAGAGTAAAAGTAAAAAAATTATAAGCGAGTCTTGAGCGTCTTCATCATGACGCTTTCTTCGTCTAAAGTACTGACTCCAACTTTTCTTAACCATCCCTTCCCAGCTCTTTCATTATGATCTTCAAATTGCACTGAACAAAGAATTTAATCTTGACTTTTTAAAATTATATACAAATGCAGTTGGCACCATGATTTTCTAAAAATTTTCCCGCGATGTAAATCTTTTTATAAGCTCCCCAGGGGCGTTCCTAGGGCGCACATTTTGTTGTACTTTATATAATGATAATTAATAATAAAAGTAATACAAATTATTAACAACGAAATTTACATAATCGCAACTAATAAAAAGTTTAAATTTTAGAGAATAGTGCAGTGTTCTCCTACTTCAAGGATTGGCAGCTCTGTACAATTTCTATGGACATCTGTCCATAGAAATTCCGTAAAACCCACTGTTTTAGGGACGGAAATTTTTTACACGTGACAAACTGTGACCTCATCTACTGCTTCTTGTTGATTATCACTTTGATTTTTGAATTTTAGACACTGCATTCAGGGCTCCGTAGGCCCTAGGCACTTTTATTCCGAAATGTGCTTAAAGGGGGGGGGGTAAATGTTTTTCAACTATAATACATGATAAACCACCCAACTAACCATCACTTCTAGTTTCGAGAACAGTCGCTAGACAGCGTATGTGTATTGAATTGAAGCTCCTAGTCGATTGCGCACGTTTTCTCAGCTCGTTTTTCGTTAGTCAAGTGAAATGAGTGAACTGTTGTTTTAATTTTTCCCTTCCTTTTTAGGCCCTAGGCACACTTGGCCTTCAATGCCTAATGGAAATCTGGTCCTGACCATATTAGCAATTACAGGAGACGTTTATGTGAAGATCGTTTATAGTCCGCTTTTAGTACTGCTGTTGGATGTGAATTATCAACTTGATTTGTATTTTTCTGGAGAGTATGATTGTATTTACGCCATGGCCTGGATTAGGTGGAATCTCCCTCCATCATACTATATTTAACTGTAATAAAACGTTTGGACTGTGGTTAATCTTACGTCTACTTTTTTTTTTTTTTTTTTTGCCAGAGATGTAATCTGAACTACGTCGCAAAATTTAACATTTACAAAATCGTTAATTTTAATAGACTGTATATTACTGTATGGCGAATACTATTAATAAGTCTAGCTGAATTCTTGCCAATTTCTGAATTAATTCCTGGACTTAATATCGGATAATGTTCTATTAAAGAGTAAATAAATATTTTCAGTTAGGTATATTAATGTCCATATTGAAATGCAGCTATGCTGCAGTAAGAAAAAAAAGAAAAGATTGTTAATTAAGGAGAATCTTTTCACTAACATCATGTAGCTGAATATGTACATAAAATTAAATAAAATTTTACTATTACTGCAGGGAGGTGAAAACATCATGTAGCTGAACATGTACATGAGTTTAGCGATGTTTTCACCCCTGCAGTAATAGTAGAATTTCATCTAATTAATTAGACAAATCATTTGCATACAGAGTGAGTGAGTGTGGGGAGGGGGTGTTCGGGTCTGTATTTGTGTGTGTACATCGGTCGATTTTGGTTGGTGAGGGGGGAAAAAACCCCCCTCACAGGGCCCGGCCCAAGATCGACTAACTTGGTACTGAAAGAAAAAACTTCTGGAAACTCGTCCAGCGGGATTCGAACCCAGGTTGTTTTCAATCAGCAAGCGCGCTGCCGCCGAAGGCACTACGCTACCGAGCCCCTTGCGTACAGTCGGTAACTTCGCTTACTTGTAGAATGCGTACTGGTACATTACAGATGATAACGGAGTTTGCGTTTTGCTGCTAGAAATGTACGCAGCAGCTTTATGTGCAATTTATTTATTACACAGTCCGTATTTGAAGGAAAAAAATCAAACATTTATTTATGATTCCATTTTTCTTTCACCATTATTACTAAACTACATAATAATCAAGGAAAATTTTCTACGAAATTTGTATTTCTTTACAAAAAGAGTTTGAATTTATTAGTCATTCCTCGATGATACATTATCTATTTATAATTGGCAATAAATGATAAAGATAGCAGCCCTTCACCTTGTAATGGCAGGAAATATTTCGTTGCATACGTGTTGTAGACAGCAAATATTTGAGGGTGGACATTAATTTTATTTCAGTTACATATTGACATACATTTTGATACGGTTTGTGGAATGTTGTATATTTCTGTTAAAGTAGTCATCAGTTGTGGTAAGAGATTTCAAACCACCTCTGTCTGGTGGTTTGGCAAGAGATTCAAACCACCATTTAGAGTTTTATGTGGGTAGTGTTGCAGACTAATCCTCGAAATTAAAATTTAATTCACACTTCTCAATCAAAGACTTGGAATATTGAGTTCTTTAGCTGATGATTTCAGTTCCATTAACTTTAATAGCCAGAAATTTGTCTTTTCGTTAATTATTTAATATGGGGTGGAGGTACACGTAGTCCTGTGGTCAGAAGCTAGAGTGCATAATACGCGTTCCTTGAGTGGACCGGGGTTCAAGCCCGTGATTACTAAATACGATAAATATTTGTATTGACGATTTATTGTAAACTCTACTGACCCCCCGTTGTCGTGCCGGAGTATAAACAGAAAAATTACAGGGGTAGCCTGTCAATCTGTTAGTCTTTACGAATTAACAGGGGCGTTCCCATCGATTGTGGTGCCCCTCCTCAAAAATATTTATATTTTGTTGTACTTATTATTCATATAATGATAATTAATAACATAAGTAATACAATTATAATTATTGGCAATGAAATTTATATAATCACAACAATATAAAGTATAAATTAATTAGAAAAGAAATTATAAGGTTATACATACAAATCATATAACGAAGAATACAATAATAGCATGGTAAATAACTGAAAGTTATTTATTCTTCTCGATTTTCTCATTGAAAAATCGTTGACAATTTCAGAAATGCTGAAATTGGAAACAATCTTTTTCAATACTAATGAGACTCAAATTTGTTAACCTTTCTTGCGTTATTGTTGATCTTAAACAGTTCACTACCATTTTTAATTTGGAAAAGCACGCTTCCATGTGCTATGGTGACAGGAAAGGCGACAAATATTCGCATTGCAATGGAAACATAACACGAAGATCGTTTGAAAAATATACCGTAACATCATATACGTCCATGTTTGGCTGTATAAAAACTGACAAGTTTTCTATTTCTTCACACCAGTCAATAGCAGTTTCTTTTAAAGACGAATACGACAAATTAGTTTATAATTCCATACAATGTTTAATTTTACTGTCTTTATTTATAGATCGAAACGAATAAAGGATGAAAAATTAGTCATTCGAATCTCTCTTCTATTTGTAATATTGTTAATCTAATATGACATAATTAAAATTCATTTTGCGTAAAGTTTCAGGTTCACAGTTGCTTTCTTAAAGAAACACTCTTTTCTTTTTTCGTGGTGGTATAATTCAGACTTCTGTAAATCTACGAGTTTCGCAGTCTGTCTCATTGGCAATAGCTGTTGCTTCATTTAACATGTTTTGAAAACCATAATCTGCTCTAGATTCTTTAAAATACTCAATTAATTCATGTAACATTTTTATGATTATGGGTACTGACGTGCTTAAATGTTGCGCAATTTACTAACAACATCGATTTTTCATAATACTATATTAAAAGAGACCAAATAAATGTTTTCAGGCGTTGAACGTTGGCACCCGGGTGCAGTACACCCCCCCCCTTCCTCTCCTAGGTTCACTCCCACAGCGTTCGGGAACTTTATATTTTATAAAGATCACTTAGATCTAGTAGTATAACTAAAAATTTATAATCTTAATAATTAATTGACAAGAGATAACCACATTTATTTTTCACTCCTATTAACAACAAAACATTTTAAAAAAATTCAATTAATGTAAGGATAAACGCGTCTGAAATGTAACGCACTGCGTACATTAACTAATATGTTTAACCTGCTACATGTATTTCCACAGAAATTATTTGTATTTAATTATTTTTACTAACTGTTCATATGAGAATTATTTAACGGGATGACATTATTGCCCATGCGTACAATTCAGTAAGTGTAGATCCAACTAACTATGTATTACAGTAGTCTGTATTGTCAAACATCTCAATTTGTATATTGTTTCTAGGATGCCCCCTCCTAAATGCCTTCCGGCCTGTTCTCGGAGTCTGTATCGGCCAAAACTTGGAATAAACAAGAAGCCAGCCAACACACCTACCAGGAATTAGCTGGGGAAGAGGCGTTCTAATTTTGAAAGTTTCCAGCCGTTACTTTACAGTCTGTCGTTGAAGTAGGATTTCACCACATTAGACTTTTAATATACAGGTGAGTGTGCACATCTGACGTAATTTAATTGTCTATTGAAGTTATCTTTATGTTATTTAATGCATCTGCATCGTTCAATAAAATACGCAATGCCAAAGTAAAGATAAAATTCATCAAAATTCGAAGAATAAATAGGGAAGAAACACCAAAATGTAGCTGCTGTTCATTGAGCCCTTTGGAAAAGATTTCTCCGTTTGAATTACATCGTTATCGAACTGGGAAGGAAGATTTGCTGCGAAAATAGACTCTTACTGTGATTTTTTAGTGTTTTCCACCAACCATGGAATAAAACGAAAGAAGAAACCAAAATTTTTTAAAATATTTAATATTTACAATAAATTATTTACAAACAATATTACTAATAGTAATTTTAAAATAAAATAAAACAACTGTGATATACAAGATAATAATAAAATGCCGAATTTAAAATGCAATAAAATATACTGGTTAAAATCGCTAAAATACTAACTGAAGCTTTCAAAGGCTTCTGCCTTCTTTCTCAACAGTGTTGAGAAAGAAGGCAGAAGCCTTTGAAAGCTTCAGTTAGTATTTTAGCGATTTTAACCAGTATATTTTATTGCATTTTAAATTCGGCATTTTATTATTATCTTGTATATCACAGTTGTTTTATTTTATTTTAAAATTACTATTAGTAATATTGTTTGTAAATAATTTATTGTAAATATTAAATATTTTAAAAAATTTTGGTTTCTTCTTTCGTTTTATTCCATGGTTGGTGGAAAACACTAAAAAATCACAGTATGAGTATACCCAACCCCAGAGGCCTATTTGAAGAAAATAGACTCTGCCAGAAGGTAGTTCGGTTTAGCCACATATTCCAGGTATAGCGTCTGTTTTTCGATACTTACAACGCACCCTTGCAGTGGATAATGAAACCCATCAATGTCGGTTAAAATGCCACCAATGGCATGATTGTGCTCAGCGACTCATAATGCAGTCAGTGATATCCTTTTTGCTCAGCGACTCATATAGCAGCTGTAACTGCATTCTTTTGCTGTTATTCCTCTGTTGCCAACAAAGCTGGGTTTATTTAATGTAGGGTACTAAAACCAGTGGACTTTGAATATGGTTCGCTGATTCCAGGTAAGGATAAAGTATTTCCAGCATATTGTTTGACAGTCTGCAATCGCTTATGATACCATTTGTTTATCACATGCTATTTATTCAAAACGGTTTGCTTCTCTTTCATCGTGCCCATTAAAAACTGTAACCAAGCAACCAAACATGTCGAAAATAACGGATAATCACATTTTATGTGTAAATATAGAATTTGACCTTTGCTGCTGTTCGAGCCATTTATGCCAGTAGTAATGTTATTATTTTATAAAGTTCAAAAGGGAATCAACATTTAAAAAGTTACTAGTATTAAAGTAACTGAATTTTGGTTCTACACTGCGAAGTGCATTTTTCTTTTAAAAGCAAAAAAGAGTGATTCTTTCTTTCAGCTCATTAAAGCAGAACCGCTGGAATGCATACACCGTTCTCTGCGTCAGCTCCAAAAAATACCTGTAACACCTAGCTTATTCAACTAAAACAGAATCTTTTTTTCCGCTTTAAAGACATGGCGTAATTTCTTAATAACAAGCGTCATTCGAAAATAAAAGGATTACAAAGATTCTTTATAAACTTTTCAATAATTTCTTATACCTTTTAAGAGACTGTGTGGCCTTTTATATAAAAAGGTTAAGGAAATTATTGAAAAGCTTATAAAGAATCTTTGTAATCCTTTCTTCGTATTTGTCGAACTTATTGATCCTAACATCGACAGCGAACTATTTTAACACGATTAAGAATACCATTTTTATAATCCCGGTGTAGTATATAAGTAAAATTTACTTACTTTTAGCATAGTGCCAGTTTATTTTCTCTCCTATTCGATTTACTAGGTACCTCCTGAAACATGTCTTTAATTCTCATAAATTCCCAAATTTAGGCGCGTTCGCATATGCGTCGTGCGCCAGTTGACTTCGTCATATCTAACCACATGACGTGTTAGATAACGACGTAAAAAAGGCACGTGGGATTGATGAGTTCTATCCAGTTATGTTAATGGAGACACTAAAGAAGTAAGCAAACCTTTATCCATGATTATGAAACCATTACTGGAATCAGGGGGGGGCTCTATGGCCCAATCCACAAAGGGGGCATCAAAGGGAGACCTGACTAGTTCCAAGCAAGATAGTGAAGTCACTGCCCTTGTAGGTAGCACTGTTGGTATAACCACTTCCCTCTCCATAATGGATGAAAAATACCTCGTGTCTGACCAGTCTTATTTGATACTGTGACGCAGTTACAGAGGAACTGGATGAAAAATAATTTTTAGGTTTCATAAAAGCTTTTGATACTGTTGCATATAAAAGATGCTGTACAAATTGTAGCACTATGGCATTAAGGGCAAGTTATTGCTGTGTATAAACGGATGGCTTAGTGATAGAAGATCGAGAGTGGTTATCAGTGGGTTGCTCTGCTGCTCTTGAACTAATGTTATCAGCGGAGTCTCACGGCGTTCAAAGCTGTGCCCATTTTTGTTTTATATATTTTTAAATGAAGCTATGTCAGCCTTAATGTCTAAGTATGCAAATCATATAAAGGTAGACAGAGTAGTTAATCACAGTAATGAAGGTATGCTACTGCAGCAACAGCTAGACAAATTGGGCAGACTGGCTGAGAAGTGGCATGTGAAGACAAATATATAAGGTTATTTATATGTGGAACAGTAATCCCAGGTTAATGTGCTAGTTGTGGAGTACCATTTCAGGGCAGTAGAGAACGAAAGAGACTTTGGGTAATTGAGCAATCAGATATGAAGTTCTCTGAGCAGTGCCGATATGCTGCCAAGAAAGCGCGTGGGGACATCAGCGATATATAAAATAAAAATTTTGTCTGCGGGGATAGAGAAGTGAATATCCCTTTGTATAAGGCAATGGGTTAGGCCGCAGCTTGAATGCTGCATACATATGCCTCATTATAGTAAGAAGTAGAACTGATGCAGAGCCAGAGACTTGGCACCTGCAAGATCTGATTGAGATGTTTAAGACCTTGGATGGATTGAGTAAGCTCAATGCTAATGGAAACATTCCTCTTTCTCCGATTGCACACATGATGGGGTATAAATTCAAATTGAGGATGAATGGTTGCAGGTCGGATGGTGTGGAAATTTTCCTACAGCCAGAGGGTGGTTGATTGTTGGAACAAGCTCCCATATAGTTAGTTTGAATAAATTCAAGGAAGAACTAGATAAACTGTTAGAGATCCTCTCTAACAGTTGAGATGTGAGATGGAAAATCTTAGGGTTTTTTTTTTTGTGATGCTGGATAAGCATGCTTTCCAATAGAAATCCAACAACTACATTTCTATATAGCGCTAATTGAAAGAATGAATGCATAATATGGCGGATGCGCAAATGGTAAAGTTCTCGGTTTAATCACTGCGCATATGAAAGCTTTTTGAAGAGCGCGTTTTTGTTATCAATTTAATAAAACATAAAGGCATTATTTTTAATTATTTAATCACAGCATAAACGCGTTGTGTTGACATTTTTATTAAAATCTCGGAGGATATAAATAAACAAAAATATTGGAAACATATTATAATGCTTGTTTATACGAACGCTATAAGGAATTCGTGTTCCATTTCAATTTTTATTGAAACACCAAGAAGGAAGAAATAAATAGTTAGTTTTACAAAAAGTTCAGTGGACATTGTGTTCAGGTATGTACAGTGAAGCGAAAAGAATTAGTTAATTAAAAATTAATCAGTAACAAGACTACAGTACTTTTCGCTTCTACTAATCACTCAGGGTATTCAAAAATGAAAACATTCAATTAACTTAAGGAAAAAATCGAAATGTAACTCAACCTATTCTCTTTTTTCTGTTGTTAACAAAACGATGAATACTTTTAGCAAAACTGCATGGGAATTAGATTAATGTCAGTTAGAGAATTATATAATTTATTTTTGATTAGACTTCACACTTCTAAAGCTTTTACTGCAGGATTAACAAATCTTAAGAGTAGACATCCGTTTACATTTGAAAAAAAAAATTATATTGATTTCCCTCTAATTTACATGCGCATTGTCATTTTTATTATGGAGTTGGATGAGCATTCAGAGAATAGTAACAGAAACCATTCTTCTCCAACAGAGTGCGTACCAAAGCAAATATTCCTTTTAAACGCACTGTGACGCTGTTATTAACAGTAAAATATTCGTCATAGTTAAATACACATTTGTCTTAATATTGACGAGGAGGAAAAACAAAATATGCATACATTTATCAAACGATTTACAACAAGTAATATTTATTTTTTATTGATTTTATTTCTGCTGCCCATTAATTTATACGATATCATAAGACATCTCTTATAAATAGCAGTTAGTTTATGGAATTCGACTGCAGTCAACAAAGGAATTGTATAAAGCAGAATTTCTGCCACTAGATGGTACAATTCGTCTGTTAAAGACCAGTTGCCTTTATCTCTGTAGGACACGTTCAGGTATAAAAGCGTTAAAACTTCCTACACCAAGATCATAAACCTGAATTTGTATATCTAAGTACATCTTCATGCCATATTTTGTCTACATCGCGCTTCACGGTTGACAATAAACTCCATGAAACTAATATTACTCGGAATGGTTATACGAACTCTAAATGCCCTTCACAAAACTAGTTTCTAAGGAAACACGTCTCATTTCCAGCGAAAACAGTCGTTAGGTGTGCTCTTAGTGGACAAGAAGCAATCGCAGTGAGCTTTCTGTTGCTGTGCTTTTCCCTTAAAGACATGCCTCGCCAGTTTCGTTGGATAGTGCAACGAAGTTTACCGACGAACCGCCCTAGTGCGTCTAAGGCACCGTATCAATGGATCGTGTCGTGCTTTCAGTTGCCTTCCTGGGGTTGGCTCGACACTTGGTTAATTAGTAGTCACGTACTTAATACAACGGAACTACTCGAGGATCTTCTTGGGAAGTAGAGTTTCGCAAAGACATCGTTATGTTGAGCGAAATTGTAGGCTGTTGTGTAGAAGTCGTGGGATAGAGTTGATGCTTGAAGTAAGAGACGCAAAAAGAAGAAAAAAGGAGGCAGCTCCGGAGAGGATGTAAAGAAGATGGCAGATATTAAACTTAAAAGTTTATGTTGTTTATCTTTCAGTACAGTACTGTTTCGAATACCAAGCTTTTTCTGTGCACATTAAACACAGAGTGGTTTTTGTTTCCTCTAGATTAACTTATGGAATTGTAGTTAAAGTTCTCTTTGATGAAATAATAAAACGAAAATTGTTTTCAAGCAAAGGTTAAGTGCTTCATTATTGTTTTTCTGAAAAGAGGCTGCGTTGCCGACATTTTCCCACCTGAGGTTGCTTTCCGGTTTTTGCGTCTTATGCAGATTTTGCTGATGTACAATCGCACAACGCTTTTCTTCACATATGCTAACTATAAAAAAATCCCGGACTTTTTATTATTTGTGAACGGAATAAAGTAATAAACGGAATAAACATAAACTTAACGATCGCAATGCTGGATGGTGCTCTAGAAAGCGCAAAAGAAAACCTGATGAGATTTCCTAAAGCCAAATTCCTAAATTGGTTAAGTGCTTTGTTCCTATTTATGTCTGAATGAAGCACCTCAATCCACTCTTGTTTAGACTGGTAACGTTTTTTTGTGTCCTCATGTAGGGAGGTTTATAAATATTAGTTAAACGCTGCCGTAGTAGACTATGTATATAACCCAGTTAATATAATTAATTGGATCAACAATCAGGATAGAGCAATTTGAAGTAAATGATAAAGGAACTGTAACGAAGTGTTAAGAACCACTTCGTTACAGTTCCTTTGGTAGAGTTGGTTCATCTGTGTTACCATTGTCTCCAAATGCTGATTTATTTTTCTTTGTTTTTCGGTTTTGGGAACACTGGTGGTAAATCTATAACGATGTTAGAGAAATGGAGATCCTTTTCTCATATGGTAACAAAATCTTTTATAATTTCGTGTAGATCTGATGAGAGAAATCCAGCTTGAAGTGAGGATGTAGAAACAGTTCTACAATTTTTTAGTCTGGTTCTAAGGAGGGATCTTTGAACAGTGGCTAATTTAAAATATGTAGTAAGGCTAGCCCTTCAGAACAAAAACTAGATCATTATTCTCACATCACCTGTCCATCCCCCAAGTAATTTGTCTAGTTCTTGAATGTATCCAAACTCTACTCACTTCCACAACAACATATGGTAGTTTATTCCAACAAACAACCACCAGCTTCAACCACAATCAACCACCCTAATCCTAAGTTTGAATTTATTCCCCCCTCAATGTGTTATCTCAGTGAGAGGAAGAATGTCGTCCTCTTTGAACTAGCTCAATCCATTCAAAGTCTTGATCACCTCTGAGGTAGCTCAAGACGCTGCAATTTTCAGAACTGAAGCCTTCCTTGGTAAGATCAATCCTTTGTTCTCTTCACTAATCTCGCTGCCCTTCTCTGCACCCGTTCCAGCAGATCTGCATACTTCCTAAAATGAGATCTCCAGACCTCCATTGAAAAAAACCTACGAGCTGTCCTGGCTGCCTGTCTGCACTGCTGAAAGAATATATCTGACTGCACAATTACCTCCATATCCTTTTCATTTTCCACTACCCTGAGTGTAGTACGACACATTTGGTACGCGTTAATCTGGAATTATTGCTACTCACCCGCAATACCTTGCATTTGTCGATGTTAAATTTGAACTGCCATTTCTCAGATCATCTGCCTGATTTTTATAGATCCTGCCGCAGTATCGTATCTTGATTACTGTTACTAATGACCCTACCTACCTTTGTATCATCTGCAAACATAGAAATTAAAGCTTATATACCTTCATCAATATCATTAATAAGTGTTGAAAAAGAATAATGAGCCGTGCCTTGGGGAACTCCACGGAAGAATTTGCCTGTTCTTCAAGTCCAGATCTGGAACTAGCATGGACAACACCATCGGCATAAGTCATCATTTGTAATATGTAGATTTAAGACGTAATCGTAGCTATCTGTTAAGAACCAAATTCCAAACTACTGGGCCTAAAATAGACACCCTCAAAAGACAGATCAGTGTAAAGATCAAAATTTTGCTTGAACGACTACTGATTCGATGGAAATACCTTTTTATCAAAAGTTAGATATGTTTTTGGCTTTCTGAAAGTCTAACTTATTGTAAAACACTTGGCAACAAAAGTATGTCAAATGATGCTTCTAATTCCATAAACAGGTCCAACGTGAATCTTCGATTATTTTCGCCATTTCAACGAGTGCATCTGCTCTGGCAACAGGTCTACAGATTATTGATCTGTTTTTTTATCTTTGGAATTATTTTAAGAAGTGCAGGTTTCTAAAGTTCAGGAAAGATGGATTTCTCAAGACATCCATTGACGAAATATAATAAATGCGGAGGAAAGATAGAGAAGAATCTTTTGAAGAAATTACAGTCATGTAAATCGGTACTAAGTCATTTATCATCCTTCAAAGAATTAATTGTAGTATTGAGTTCATCAAAAGTAGAGTACGAAATGCCAGAAGTAGGTAGCCACGTTGTTTAGCTCTTGAAGTTGGAATGATGAGGAGAGTCAGTATTTAATCAGGCTACCGGAATTGATGAAAAGAATGCGCAAGACAGAAAAGTTACTTTAATGTGTAATTATAATAAGTTCTCGAAAAGCATTTCATAGAGCGAATATGAATTTGCCTTTAAATAATGAAAAATGGAGGTTACATCAAAGTATTTTGTTAAGAATGGGAATAAATATAACTGTGAACGAATAATATCAATAAAATTTCCATATATACCATTAAAGTGCGTACCTGTTGTTGGAAAAAATCCAAGATTATTGTGTATTTCTCCTCAGTTTCCATATTAAAAGCAGAAGCTATCTAAAGATTGTTCTAGTGAATTTAAATTTCTAAGAATACGGTATATAGAATAAATATTCTCCTGACAGTCCTCTCTGCGAATTGTATTTTCAGACTTTTATAACTGCGAAAGATTTTCGTCACAGTAACACGTAATGCTGCACTCGCATTATTCCTGATATAACAAACAAGGATTTTTTATCCCATTATGGTACCTATCGTTATTGTGGGCAAGAGTAATACCTATCCAAGCAAGCAACCTTCGGTAAACTGTGCTTCCTTCTTTCTTTACACAACGAATGGTGAAATATATTATATAGTTTGGTAAGTGTTAATTGATGAGTGAACCTTTCTTTTTACAAAGGAAAACGATGATGTTTGGTGTTCTTTACAAATAATATCAGTAATATTACATCAGGCACACTATTATATTTGACTATCTGTGATAATAATGAATTCTGTTGATAATCAAAGAATAAAAATAGATCCTCTCTCACATACAACTTCTCAAGAAGCGAAACATCCGCATTAAATGCTAAACAAACACGGTTGAACTCAAGAGAATATGGATACATCACTTTCATCCAAGCAGAAGTCAAATATTTTGTTTAATTAGTGCGATAAGCATCTCTAATATGTCAAACGAGTGTAATTGTTTGTCGTCCACCGCTTTAAGCAAATGTAGCCGTGGAATGCGAAACAATTCTTTAAATGTTCCACTTAACGAGTTTCTTATAAACTACACTAATGGCGCTCTTTATTTTCCTGTTGATTCAGAAAGGAAGTTTAATTATTAACATGGGATGTATAATCGTCTTCCGAGAATTATGCGAGCGTAAAAGCAATTTGTTTAATACCTTAAAGTTGTGCGCAAATCTTTCTTAATGAGTTTGTTAGAATTACAGTTCAGAATTCCTTGTTCGATGCCATAAATAGCCCTTTCTTTATCCCGTGGCTGGCATCTCCCAGGCACTGAACGTTGCTAAATAATTTAATATATGTGCCTTCTCGTATATTTTCTAATTGAATGTTCTCTGCGGTCAGGGCGAACAGTGAGTGAATAACCACGCATTCTGAACGTTTTTAATGATACAGTAATGTATGATTAATAATGACAGAGAACACCCCAAACCCAACGTCCAGTACTTGATTCCGATATTATTCTGTCATATTAATTAGAGAATTTTGTACGGTGTGTATGCAGATTAGGTTTCTTTCGCATTACTGCCATTTTTTAATATAATATAAACTATATTATAGTAGAGTAAAGCAATAATAACTTTGCAAAATACAGTTAGCGTCGTCCTGGATTTTTAAAGCAGTTATTGTTTGATATAATCACATCTTTGTTGGTTAGAGCATCCATTCTTCCAGGAAGGGAATTAAAATTAAATTTCTGATTGTTCTCAATGACATAATATATTTAAATGCAAATTTTTGTAATTTTATGCAACTAAAATGCAAATAACTTTTTGCATTTTGTTATATTCGACAATATTTAATTAAAAGTGTTACAGAATTTGCTGGAAGTGTCGACAAATGTTTGCAGATGCAGTCCTCAATGTTTAGCTTTAGTGATATTTGATGCAGGGCTGTTAAGATGTTTATTTTTGAATGTATGCAAAATAATGTCTCAAAAGAAGAAACTTTCTTGGTAAAAACCCATTTTGTGCACCGGACTACAGTTAATTAAATATCACTGCTGCCATACTGAAACTGTTTTCTGCCACCTGCCCAAAAAAATTGTCAATGATCTAATTTTCTCTGTTGCCATAGTTACCTTGGTACATCCATTAATCGTTGGTTGCTTGATGAATGGATAATCTTATAAGTTATATATAGTACCACTTTGCTCTTTCAGGATTCTTTAATTGCACCAATCTCCATTGTCGAGATATTGTTAATTCGCTTCGCTAATATTTCATTATTGGATTGCCATTTTCATTAACTCAGGCTGAGACTTCTTAAACGGAGGCAGATGGGGAATGAATAGAAAAAATCCGTCGAAACTGGCTTCGAACGTGTCTGAAGCTACTCGTTTTTCAGATGCTGCTAATTAAAACTAGGGAATAGCTCTGATTGCTACCAAGCTAGTTATTAGACTTCCGATGCTGTGCCAGTTTCATTATGCGTTTTTGACACCGAAACGAAACCACAGTGCTTCGTTTGTTATTACACGATTTATTTAAAATCTGTTTCTATTTATGAAATACATTATGAGCCTCAGTTCAAAATAACTTTTTTGTTTTGTTCACAAAGATATATGTATGAGCTTTGCACACTGTTCTGCAATTATTAAGAAATCTTTATTGTCTGAAAAAGTGGAAGCTTCATGCAATATTACTCATTAGGGCAAGCAGATGCCAGGGTTTTACAGCAATGAATACAAGCCCGTATGGAGAAAACTGATGCAAAGCTCTCTTTCAGGCACACACGCTGTGTGGAGGGAAGATATTTACCAGTGAGGATCAAAAATAACATTAATATTATATTACGCGTACAGACAATAAAAAATTTAGGATTACATACGTATCACAGTGCGTAAAATTAAGTAGGGATCGTTTAAAGATTTGTAAAATTTTGGTGTGTATAAAATTCAGTAATGACTTGTAATTTATGGCAGATTTCTCTCATACATTCATTCATTGGGCGCCTCCGTAGCAAGGTGGGAAGGAACAGCAGTGCGTAGCACACGTTTCTTGATTAGACCGGGGTTCGAGCCCGTCACCACCAAATACGGAGGATGTGGAAAGGTCAGGGAATGACCACCGCATATCCTCGGAGCAATATGGCCGTAGTTGCTAATGCTCCTTAAAACCAAAACAACAACAACTGGCAGTATTAATGAACTCGTATATATGCATAACCATGTTTTAGTATATAATAAACAAGTAAAGAATAATAAAAAAGCTGGACCAGTTGAAATAGATTTTTTTTTTCGTTGATACAGAGCATGACATTTCTAAACTATAACAGGCTTCTAGATTTCATTCAAAAGGAAGTAGTTAAGTTTATTAATGACCACTCAGAGAATGGAGATACACAAAAATCTCTCCACTCTCTGTTCTTATGGACGATCTGTTTCTGCTACATGTCTTTTCTGTAGATGGGTACTGTACTTCTGAATTCAAACTGCCCGAATTCAAACTCACAGCACCAACTTTTCTTCTTTCTCATTTATTCCTTGAACTTCCGTTTTCTGGGACAACCTCCCTTCACACATATTTCCTGTAAATTGCAATCTAGTAAAATTCGTGTAATGTCAACAAGTATCTTTCAACTTCTTAACCTGCAATCCACGGACTGTACTTAGTACTGTAGGTTCTAATATCTTTATCATAAAAAAAAACAATTACATATTTATAGATATTATCTATGGGCGTGTCCCTCTAAGCACATGTACTTAACGGTGACTAATTTTTCATAACCTGCGTCGAGAGCCTGGATGACTCTTTTCAGTTGCTGATTCAGTACAGTAGAAACCTGTCTGTTCAGTGGAGCCTTAGTTTCATTGTGCAAAGTGAAGGAAACCAAGGAGAACTGCTAACCACATTTATCTTATATATTACACACTGAAATGCACATCGAGCATCTTCACTGTGGTAATTAGCTTGGTTACTGTATCATGTCTGGAAGTCTCGCTATCTCGAATGTGAATGCAAGTTCTGGAGTGGTACGGGGGGGGGAAACATCGATGTTTGTATGCCACTCATCCATCCACATAAGAAGCCAATGTTCCCCAGTATACAGGTTTTTCAGGGCATAGTGTTTTGTGGAAGGCGCCACCGGTGGTTCCCCACATCTGCGCCATGGTATCTTGTGAAGAATTACAGAATCTCTGTAAAAGACAGAAAAAGTGTGGTGTGTGGTTTGTGACAGAGTAGTGCTATGTTCTGTTGCTCTGTCTCTGGCCGCAGGGCCCCTAAGGGGACCCCACGTTGCCCGCCACCACCACTGGGAGGGGAGCCAGGCTGCCCATTAAACTCTGTCTGGCCTCCGCCAGGGTTGCCTGAGCTTCTGACGGAGACCAAGTAAAAAAAAAAAAAAAAAAAAATTTAAAAATAATAATAAAATAAATAAAGTAATGGATTAAAAAAAAGAGAGAGAGAGCTAGAAGAGAGGGGCATAGAAGAAGAGAGGATTGAAGGGGGGAATGAATTTGGGTGGGCTGACAGGGGAGAATTAATGCACCCTAATTTAGGCGAAGTATAGGTAAGGGTGTGGGTTTAAAAGTTTCAGGGGACAGACGCCCCTGTGTAATTGCCAATGGCATAGTGCCTGTAGATCTCGCAATGCGATCGGTGCAAGCAATCCTCCGCACCTAGATCGGTGCCAGTAGTATATCCTACCCATTTCGGGTTTGCAGTGACTTTTAAATCCCGCACTCCGAGGAGTGCCAGCATCCCGCACATTGGATGGTGCCTGCAATAGATCCTATCCTATTAGGGGTTAGCATGGTCATGCCTGTGTTGTTCTGGGGGGATGGAGAGTTATCCCACGCCGGTCCGGTTTAATTCATGGGCTTTGAGTTCTGCAATCTTACCTCGCCTAAGTGCAAATGTTTCCTACGCGTAGGTGGTTAATGCCTTATAAGTATCTTCCTCGAGTTCCAGAGTGTATTCTTGATTGCGAGGGTTTCTCTGTATTGTGGTGAGCAATTTAAGCCTAATGTTGTCGTAGCTGGGGCACTCATGCATTAGGTGCCCCCAGGACTCCTCTTCGCCGCAGTGGCAACGTGGATCATTCTCGATTTCCATGGCCATCAGTTTTTGTTGGAAGGATCCATGCCCGGTGATGATAAAGGTCACATAGAAGCCAGGCGAAAACCAGGATGGAGGTTCTGGGTGAGTTGAGCTTACACATGGAAGGAATCGTTTTGTGATGGCCCCTTTTGTTGTGGTGTCCCAATCATGTTGCCATATCTCTTGTAGATGTAGGGTTATCCGTTGTTTTTCCTGCCTGGTGCCGTTTGTGATGTCAAGTTGATAATTAAGCAGTTGGGTTGGAACTCTCTTCCTTAAATTATAAAAAAGCCCTCCTTTAACCACTTCAAAGTATAGTGGCTGGCATCCATTTAATACCTGCAGAGCAGGGGTGTTGATGGTGCGGCACGCCCTGCAAATTGAAAGGAGCATGAACCTTTGGATCGAATTCAGCTTACGTTTGTTTCTTGCTAGGATGGATTTTCGGTACCAGATGGAGGCACCATAACGCACAATTGGCACGTATACCGCTTGGTATATGAGAGTAAGAGCCTTGTGTTTCAGCCCCCAGTCTGCCCTGCTGACCCGCCTTATCATAGCACTGTACCTTTGAATTTTGTTGGCTAGATATTTTAGGTGGTGGTGGTGGAAGTCAAGCTCCTTGGTATCTAAGAAGATACCAAGGAGCTTGACTTCAGTGTGCAGTCGTATGGGGCGCCTCCGTAGCCAGGTGGGAAGGAGCAGCAGTGCGTACCACACGCTTCTTGATTAGACCGGGGTTCGAGCCCGTCACCACCAAATACGGAGGATGCGGAAAGGTAAGGGAATGACCACCGCATATCCCGGAGCAATATGGCATTAGTTGCTAATGCTCCTAAAAACCAAATAACAAACAAACAAACAGCAGTCGTATGGGTTTAAAGTTTAGGACGCTGTTCCCCAGATTTCGATACCATAGAAAATTACTTGATATAGCTATCGTTTAATATTTTTCTTGTTGTCTGAAAGATCGCCAATGTAAAACAAATGTTGAGTTATCTGCCACCTCAAACGAAGTACTTTCTGTTGAAACCCTTCCATATGGTGTCTCTTCCTGTTATGCTAATGAAATAGTCTTCACAGGCGGTTTTGCCAGCAGTGAAACAATACTGTCCACGTGAATTCCGACAGCGACCATGTTTGGCGATTGCTACAGCAACATCATCTGTGGGAAGACAATGTTGTTAGCATAATAACAGGGAAGAAGGATACACATATCTACCACAGTGTACAAGTAATAATAGTATAGAATAAACACAGTTTCGTAAGAAAATAGTGTGGGTCACACCAGACTTTGATGATGATCTTCATAGCAGACAGTTCTTCGATTGCATTGAAGGTTATCTGTGAACTGCTTGCAGTAACAATGAATTGTTCATATAAATATTCGCATAATAAACGCTGATATAGCTCTCTAATTCTGAAGTCGGTGAATTTGCATTCCAATATCTACATCATGGCAAACTACACCTAGCATGCCATGAGGTCCGCCACCGCGGATGGGCCCGTAGAGTCAGGAGGGAGAGAGAGAGAGAGAGAGAGAGAAATGATTCATTCAGTATCGCTGTTGTAGAACAGAGATATCAAAACCGGCAACCACATCTTCTAAGAATGTGTTGGTAATAAATTCAACAATGTAGGCTCCAGAAGTTAAATATTTCTCGCATGCGCATTAATCCTCTCCTATTTCTCTTGCCCGTACCTTAAAGAATGTTCTACTATTGAAGATAAGAAAACTCCTACTATTTAAAAAAAAAAAAGTACCAATAAATTTGCACAAGCAGACTTATTAAACGTTCAATTGAAATTCATTAAATGAATGCAATTTCTCCAAAGTTTACTATTTATGCATGAAGAGCGCAAATATTTTGCTGTGACTAATTACAGATGACTGTATAAAACAGGAAATAATGAAAAAATAGTGAAGTATTTGCTTGTGTTTGTCGTCCCCCGATTTCATAAATAAATAAATGGTTCCCAGCTAGTCATGTTATGAGTCATTTGTTGTTTCGCCTCTAGTTCACCTAGACTTTAAATCCTTTCCTGAAAGGTTCAGGTGGCTCTCTGAAAGGAAGAATTTTTCAGCAGGTTAGTCCAGCTGATTAGTTTTTCATTTTATTGCTGTGGCCTTTCGAAAGAGATGCACAAACAAGTTGCAAGTGTCAATTGCCACTTTTGCTCCTTGATATTTGGTAAAACGTTTCTAAAATGCAATCGGCGGTAAAATTCCTCTATAAATTTATGAGACAACCTCCTGGCTACAGAGGAATGTCTCAGAAGATTCTTGCAGGAGGGATCCATGTTAAAATGTAGTACCAGCATTCATATACTAGGCCAATATTTTCGCGTTCTGGTTAGCCAGCCTTAATTTTATCTGGTAACAGTATAGATTTTGTATGGAATTTCTGTTTGTCATTTGTTTTCGTGAAGTGATTGTCATCGCAATCACTTTGAATAAAATATCCTCATGCGTGTCAGGGAAAAACTAATGATGGCACTGGTTGTTTGCAAATTTCCACTATACAGTCTTCATTGCACGCTAGCGCTTTTCCTTGCCATTAATCTAAACAGCGCAACTATTTTTCAGTTATTCTAATTATTGTATCCGGCTCGTTGAATTTATCGGCCTGTGATGGACTGGATGCAACACGTTATCAGGATTTTGAACATTAATAGAAAGACACAGTGGTTTCTGATAAAGACAATTTATTGAAAACGGTATCCTTCTACGCTTTTAATAAGAATAGTTACTTGAAAATTTTTCCAAACTTAAATCAATGGGGTAAGTATACAATTTATTGAAGTTTTATAGGCGCCATTTCGATTTCGTGCTAACTACGTTAGTTGAATTTTCACTTGATGTACAATGAAGACTGTTCATCCGCTAGTGATTGAATAGTGAAATTGGGTATGAAGTCAATAATCTCTCCACACACCCATAGTTCCAGTGAGGAAAATTATGAGCTACAGCCATCTATGATACGGAAATTACGACGCCAATATAGTTTCTCCTTGCCGATTCCCAGATGTACGTATTCTGGACTTCATATATCATGTTCATCAACACACAACAATCTGTTAAAGATGGATTTAATGAAAACTAGCCATACTTCAAAAACTGGTCTGTGAAAAACACTTCAACGACCTGATTTTCCGATATTCACTCACTGCACCAATGAATCTGTCAATCGATTACTTTGATGTGCGATTTTATTTGCACGTTTGATCCTCAGTAAACTAGTCCTAGGGAAGAACTTTTAACTTGCAACGCATTCACTTTCCGAAATTTAGCCAAAGGCTTGTGGAGAAGAAATACCATATCGTTTGGATAAAAATAGTAAATGATTGGGGCTGTTTTGTTGACATTCCTCCAAACAAAACAGCCAATTTCCTTGTTTATGTTCTTTGATTTATTGACACGTCGATCTGAAGTTCCAGCCAATCAAATCATATGTAATTACATTTGATTGATTCATTCAGCCAGTAATATCGGGAAAATAGGCCCCAAAGGGCTTTGCTGGCACCTATTTTACTACGTTGCATAATGACTGTGTATGTCTTAAAAATGAGTTATTTTATCAGATATCTGTCCTGACCACACTCAGCTCATGGTAGAAGCTTTAATTAACCAGTTAAGAATGTATAAATTCAAGTTAACTAAAGTTAAAAGACAACTAAAACTATATTAACACTTAATACAGTTCAAGTTTAAATAAAATATTTAACACGTTTAAGCTGCATCATGATATTTGGCTTTTTTTCTGAGTACCAAAATACTATCTCGATGCGAGACCTTGAGTCGAAAATAACCGGAAAAGTCTGTCAAGCCTGTATTAATCTAAGCTTATCATTGTCAATTATAACAGTATTTTACAGCATTCTATTTGAAAAAGAAATCTTCCAAAAATAAAGTACTCAGGAGCTATCCCTTTAATGTTTAGTTATTTTGCTTTTTTGGATCATTATGTTAAATGACCTTAGCCGAAAGCCGCCATTTTATATTTAGCGCCGTAAGTTTCCGAATAATTTCACAGCTTTTCCTGTTGCATTTCAGACCTGAAGAAAGAAGTCATTTGTATGAGTTCACCCGTCAGATTATTGCATGTAGGCACTTCTTCAGGAAGGCCCTATTTAAGAACCGTCAAATTTCATAAAGTATGTCTCAGCAGAAACTTTCGGGCACTGACTCCTTGATGATGGACGAGACACTTAATGTTTTGAAAGAAACAACAAGGAATATTAATATTTGCATCTACTGCAGAAAAAAATGTATTTTTTGCCACCAATGGCTGTCCAATATTGTTAGCAATTAAAGCATGTCGCTCACGTTAAATAACAGTAGCGAACATACATGGATTCTCCGTTATGCGCGGTCCCTCATTTGACTTGCAAATGACTGTTTTTCCTTTGTCTTCAGTTTCTTGGAGACCGCTATTAAAACACCATTAGTGGTTACCGGAGGCATTAAGTTCGCACGCGTTCATCGGCGAGGTAATAGGTTTTAAATAATAGCCTCTTCCTCGTGGTGTTTGTAAGAACTCACTGGAGAATATCGAAAGGACAGGGGCACAGGAGCGCAATATTCGGTTGATAATGTATAATTTGCAGGGGTCTAATGAAGTGAAAGAAATGTTTGCAATCTCATATCGTTTAGAACGAACTACTTGAGTTTAGAAAAAATAAGAAGAAAAGGAAAAAAAACTGATTTGTTTCAGTAAGAACTTCTGCAAAATTAGATTCCCCGACTGAGTTGTTAGTCAAGAAACTTCAACTCAATGAAAGCGACCGAAGAATATCTGCAGTTATATTTTTTATATTGTTCAGAACACAACGTGTTACTATGGCGAGAAACAAAGTTTATTTTTAAATTTTTATTCAGTTATGTAAAATTGCATCAACCGCTCGAAGTCGGGAGTTGTTTTTCCCAACATGGAAAAACAAGAGGAATTCTACATGCTTTTTTCACGTGTAATACGTACATGGGGAAAAATACTTCAATACCGGGAGAATATTTTCCTTTCATAGTTTAAATTTCAAATGTTAACCAATTATCTTAGTGATTGTACTAACTGTAGCTTGAATATATACTTGTTCGTTTTGCTTACCTCTTGAATGAAAATCCCGAGTTGCTTAGATGGCAACCAACTGACTCTACCATTGTATGAAATAAAACACAAATTTCTTCCAGTGTAGAGGGAATTCGAATCCTGGACTTTTTAGTTTGGTATGGAAGACACCGATTGTAACCAATGCTACGCAGGGTCAGACTGGCAACCCTTATTTTAGTAAGTGATTACCTTAGTATGCTTCTTGCATTATTTTGACAGTACTGTACTAATGCTACGGGAACTCCTGAGAGGGATTTTGAGGAGGTTGACACCCGGAAATCCCAATCTTTCATCTACAAAATTGCACAAACGATGTATCGAATACACGTGACGTACGGACATGATACACTTGTATCTAATGGCCTAGGATACCTTGAAAGAATTCCATAATAATCCAGTGAATCAAATCTTTGTATGAAGAGGTAGTAGTAAACCGTATTACAGAATCAGTTGTACCACGGATTTTAGAGTTTTTTTGCTTTCCTGGGCACACACTTGATGTAGATTCTTGATTGCTTTGAAACGAAAATTGGGTTCAAAGTGGTGGCAAATGTCAATAATAAATATCACAAAAAGATGTCATTTAATAAATTACAGAAGGCGTCAACGAATGAGCAAGAAAGTAGTTATCTGTGAATTCCGTGAGTAAGTATATTTTGCCACCAAAATTCTAAGGATAGCTGCCACTTTGGCACAGTCAGAATTACTGTTTAACTAAACTGAGTTGACAGGAATCGTGGGATACCTAACTAGTAACGTGTAGGCCAACCATTCGCCTAGATAAGGGCAGTCATACGGCGGGGAATTGAGTCCACTAGTTCACGTTTCACAGGTATTTCCATCCATGTTGGGTGCACAGCTGTCGATAATTCCATCGCAATCCTTGTTGGAGGATCTAAAGCTCGAACCTTTCCACAGCATCCCAAAGATGCTCGACAGGATTAATGTCCGCTGAACGGGGAGGCCATTCCATGGTGATAAAATCTGCAGAATGCTCTTCGAACCATTTTCTAGTCACCAGGGCTCTGTGGGGAGGCACATTGTCCTGCTGGAAGGTCCATTGCCCTGTGGATTCACGATGATCATGAAAGGATGCGGATGGTCTGCAAGGATGAACACGTAATCTGGACCATGCAGAGATGCGTCTAGACCTATCAGAAGGTCCCAACTTGTGCCAGTTGAGCACGCCCCAGACCGTTACCGACCGTCTACTTGCCTGAACAGTTCCTTGCTGACATGATTGGTGCATAGCTTCGTGCGGTTTCCGCCAGATATGACCTTCCCGTCCGCTCAAAATAACTGGAAACGGGACTCATCGGACCAGGAGACCCGTGTCCAATCATCCGAGGTCGAGTGGCGATCTGCTTTCACCCAGTTCAGGCGTAGAGTCCTGTGTCGTGGTTTTAATAGTGGGACTCTGGTTGTTGTTATTTGGTTTTTAGGAGTGTTAGCAACTAAGGCCATATTGCTCCGGGGATATGCGGTGGTCATTCCCTGACCTTTGCGCATCCTCCGTATTTGGTGGTGACGGGCTCGAACCCCGGTCTAATCAAGAAGCGTGTGCTACGCACTGCTGCTCATGCCCACCCGGCTACGGAGGCGCCGTGACTCTGATAGGTCGGCGGCTCCCATAAACTATTAGGGCTAATGATTGTCTGATAGTCTTGGTGAAGACGTTTCTGGCACCTCTGTGCCACTGTCGTTCTCCGGGCTGAAACAAATCGAGACAGACGTCGCACAGCGTTGCACACGATGAGATGTTATTCCGCAAATGGTGTATTCCCGATACATTTTTGATATTGTCGAATGGTGACAGTGCAATTTTTGTACCAGCTCCGCAATAGAGTGACCCATGCATCGGGCATCCACTATCATCCCTCTTTCAAAGTCGGTTAATTCACAAGGTTTATCCATACTGAAATCGTATCGTCTACGCGAATGCAGTGTACCTATATACAAGCCAAGAGGTGGGTTCGTCCACTAGTGAGAGGGGTGACAGCGTCGCGTTGTGCAAGAACCAGGTGTCCCAATTCTGTCCTTTCAATTTATATGGCGCTGTACTGGAAATATGTTATATGGTTTTAATGGCTTGTGAAGACTCATTTTCTTCTGCGAGGATGCAAGCTAAATAGCTCATTTCATCTTATAGTAGAGTTTAGTTCTGAACAGCCTTCAGAGTACTTTTTGGCTGGAAATGTTTTCCACCCAAAAAAAGTTCTCTGTCTGAGCCAGCCACGAAATATAATTTTGGAATGGCGAAGGTTTGGGAAGTTACAGTATCGGTCTACAAGTATTTATGGAATATAGTACCACTAGTGAGTTACCCTGTATCATCTTGAACAATGATAAACTTTCCAGCACTGATTAAAAATATATGCCCTTATTAGTTTCAGGGCAATTATTCAGGCTATTATTGTCCACCAGCCAATGTAAAACCCCTGGCATTGCTGCTGTGAAGGGTGTATTGTATATACCAATTTTGTATACAATAAAAATTACACATCTCTATATATATATATTTATAGGTCTTAAATTTACTTTTATTACGAATGACTCATATAGTCAATAGATAATAATTTCAATTACAAAATTAAAGCGAAAAAAGGAAAAGGGAAATACTTAAGTTAAAAATAAAACAATATACAGTATGAAACACTAAAAAAGGAAATTTTTAAACACAAAAGAAAATACTTCAATTTAAAATGAAACACTATACTGTACAGCAAAACCTGCTCGTGTGTGTTTAATGCCATATACACCGACGAGCCAAAACATTGTGAACAGCGAGTCGTTATGCAAATTGAAGCAACTGCAGATGAACTACGGCGTGTGCGCGGGTCGGAACACGGTATAAAAAACACGTGATACTGAGCTCCGTTAATCAGCGTTTCTCTTATTCTTCAGATGGGAAAGGCAGCGGAATTAAGCGAGTTTGACAAAGGCCAAATTGTAATGGCCAGAAGACTGTGTCAGAGCATATCCAAAACGGCATGGCTGATGGGATGGCCACGGTCAGCCGTGGTTAGTACCTGCTGAAAGTGGTCCAAGGAGGGGAAACCCACGAACCGCTAGCGAAGTGTTAGTCGACCACAGCTCATCGATGCTCGACGTGAGCGAAGGATCTCCTAGATGGTACGTGGAAACAGAAAGGCGACTGTAGCACAACTCGTAGGTAATTGGAATGCTGGTGACGGGAGTAATGGGTCACAACACACAGTACATTGAACTCTGCTGAAAAAGAGACTGAGCAGCCGCAGGCCGCTCCGAGTGCCCATGTTAACCACGGTTCACCGCGACAGCGCCTACAAAGGGCAGGCAAGCATCGAAACTGGACTGGGTGATTGCAAGAAGGTCGTCTAGTACGATGAATCACGTTTCCTGTTGCACCATGTGGACGACCTGGTATGTGTGCGTCGTTTAATTGGGGAAGTGATGGCATCTGGCTGAACTGTGGGACTAAAACAAGCCTGTGGCGGCGGTGTCATGTATGGGCGCAGTTCTGTTGGGATACCCTGGGTTCAGTCATCCATGTACCCGGCACTCTGACGTCAATCACATACCTAAACATCAACCACCACCCAAATAATGCTACGAGACCAGGAACATCTGATACTAACTGAAAGAGAGTGCCTTCACTCAATATGCACAAGACCTCTTCCCCTCCTTGCCAACTTAGATTTCCGCCTGGTGGGGCATGGGCATTCCCCACTTGATGACCTGCCGCTAGGTGGCGAGATACGTAGCTGCGTGTTAATTTGTACTCTTAAATTTGACTAAACTTAATCAGTTCTAACGCTGATTAGTGATATGTTATAGCTCTGAATGGTTACTCAAGTTCATCTTTACCAGCTGAGAAAATTTTCAACATTGGATCCGAAGATGCAGTTAAGTAATTTTCAATTTACTTTCTGGATATGAATTTGTACTGTAGTACATAATGGTGGACTCCATTGTATTCTTATTTAGACCTAGGTTTTCACGTGTATTTTGCCCTTCTCTTTGCTGTTGCCTACCTGCCAACGTGCACCGTGTAGACGCGACCAAGCGCCTCCAGCAGTACACCGGCTAGCATTCAGTCCTTCGGAAATAACCTACGTCCCTAGGGAACCTCTGCATCCCCTCTCTTATTGACGCATTGTCCCTGCCTTTAGCCGCGCTGAAATATATAGCTGAATAATGTCAAGTGTAAACAACCGTATAGGTGGCAATAACAAGACTGGAATCTGTCACCTATGTAGAACGGGAAGAAACATAGATTCAAACTCTCATATCAAATGCACCGGGTGCAATAACCTTATTTGCCGCTCCTGCAGTAACATCGCGCACATAAATAAACTGCCAACAAAATCCCGGAGTTCTTTTTTAGGGGAATGCTGCAAACCCCCCAAAAATTCGGTATCATCTCTTGAATTGCCAGTAACAAACACCTGCCAGATTTCTAAGTCCAGGACACTCCGAACTAAGGATCTGCCTCACGGGAAGTTAGGGGCAAGTAATGACAATGAAATACTGTGTGGGGTGCCAAACAACTACAACAACAAAAACATTGCGGACGGAACTACACTAAAGGACCAGACAGTAGAAAAATCACGGAGCGATCAAGAGATCGTAAAAATAGCCAGCGAGCATAAAACACCTTCCTCCTCCAAACCAATTCAGGATAACACTTATATCACGCAGGTAAAATCGCCTGCTAATGACATCTCCGAAATTAATGACAACTACGAAGTAGCATCCATTAATTTAGTTACTTCACGACAGCAAGTTTTAAATAACGGGATTAGAAGGCGACACGTCAGTGACAGTCACTTATATATCAGCGAGCTTGATAAACAAATTTCTTTCAATCCACTAGCACTAGGAGTGCTAGTGGATTGAAAGAAGTACAAGACAACCAGTGCTCACAAACGGAAAACGCTGAAGGGGGACAAAGCAAGATTCTATCCCACCCCTGGACCCTTCACTACCGGAAGGAACAGCTCTCAAACAGATGTTTGCCCTGCGCACTCAACTAGCAACTAGAGAATTTAATGTCCAAATCAAACAGTAGAATCACCACCGGTCTCCGTTGTGAAATCGTGACAATTTGGACAAAACTGGAGACTATAATAATAAACCAGCACGTAGAACAGGAAAGGGGAAAGGGCCAAGTTAGAGGCCTATCTAGACGAGCGGGGCAACCGAATGCCACAGCGCGCCCCCTCATATGCAGACGTGCTGAGGACTGCACCCAATGGGACACAGATACCAAAAGCAAGTGTACTCCCCTTGGGGAAGAAGACATCGATCAAACAGCCAAACCTGGTCGTTTTAAGACCAACAACGCATACTCTGCAAGGATACTGCGCAAACAACCGAAGACATCAAAAACCCCGTTATGAAAAATACTAAAATCAAAAGTATAAGAAAAACCAGAACGTGGGAGTGGTCATAGAGACTCAAACCAGGGAGGAAGCCCAAGAAATTATGGAAAACCCAAAGATCCATACTATAGGCCTCACTACTGCGGCCCCCAAAAGAAAAGGGCCGTCAATTGTCATCTTCGACGTAGATAAAGACATCATCCCCTCCAAGATAACCGATGAAATATACCGACGTAATGTACAAGGACATCTCCCGGGCATAATAAGGTTACAAGAGTAACCTTATTATGCCCAGATACTCAACCAAGCCAAGAGTCTGAAATGTAATAAACTGGATAGTGGAACTAACGCCGATTGTCTGGCCTATCTTAAAAGATCAAACGAGGATATATATTAACTGAGGCAGTCACCGCTTCAAGGAACACGTGGCTGTACCAAGATGCTATAAATGCTGCAAGTTCGGGCACACTTCACACACCTGTGCCCAGACTGTCAGGATCTGTAGCCACTACGCTGAGAAAGGACACGCATACAACACATTCCCTAACAAAGAATCTGAGGCTGTCTGTGCAAATTGTAAAAGCAATAAACTAGATCACCACCACTCTATTCGGGGCAATACGTGTCCCGAATAGAGTAGTGATGGTCTAGTTTATACCAGATGAAAAACGATTATGGGCTCACAGCCTAAAGGATATAACTACGGAGTTAATAATCTTTTTCAAATCAACGCACAGCGGGCCAGGGCGGTGGCCGATCAGTTAAGAATCAAGGCAGACGAAGGAAATGCAGATATTCTCATTATGTAGGAACCGTACACTCACACGAGGCAGGTGAGAGGTTACCCCTGACATACAAAATAATTCAAACGGACCAGGATATCCCCTGGGCTGCAATAGTTATTCGAAATCCAGAAATAACAGCAACTAAAATCTGAGCACTGTGTACAGCCTGGGTTGCGTGTGCTCACCTGACCAGCTCCACAGGATCCTTTTACGTGATCTCCTTATACTGTAGACCAGGCGAAGAGATTATCTACGAAAACAGATACCCGAAAGATGTCCTGAGAACTCTGCCAAACGCAAAAATCATCATCCCAGCCGATGTCAATTGCCGATCACCTGTCTGGCATAGTTTGACACCAGACAGGCGGAGCACTGCAAATGGACAACGCCTGGAAGACCTCCTGGAAAACTCAACTATGACAGTCATTAACCAACCGAATAATTCTACCACCTTCTCAAACATTATGGGAGGCCACTATTGATATCACTATGGCCTCACGAAACATTGTCGGCGACATTTCCAGCTGGACGGTTAACGATGCGTGTACTACATCGGATCACAGGGTTATTTCCTTCCAGCTAAATCGAACTCTAGCTAGATCTCCAGCCATACGAGTCATGTTAAATAGACATGCAATTTAAAAGGCGAACTGGGATGTCTTCAAGACAACCCTAACTAATGAGACCCAACCCCAACTACTTCCTGACAACGCAGATGCCCTCCAAAGAGTAGTCACTGGTCTGATCACAACCGCCTGCAACCAGGCAATCAAAAGAAAAAACCCTGCCCCGGGCGCAAAGCCCTGTTGGAGCCCAGAGCTGCATAAGTTGCACCGAGAAGTCATTATAAGAAGAAAAAACACTTTCCAGCGGCTCGGAGGATCTGGCCGGCACGTGAAGTGGAGCCGCTCAGACAGAACTACAGCGAAGTGCGAAACCAGTACACGGCCCTGATCCGAAAACGAAAACAAGAATCCTGGCAACACCTGGTTACCACCACTGGCAATACCGACCCCTGGGGAATGGTGTACAAGATCACGACAAACAAACTACGAAGGGGAGAGGGCACCACTGCGACCAAGTCATTACAAGTTACGGAATCAACCACCTGGCAGCAATCCATACCAAACTTTTGAACGCCATCCTACAACCAGCAACAAACCCAATCACTCAGGAACAAAAATCCCTCTGTGCAGAAATTGACACTGAATCACCACACTGAAGAGTAGGAATCTCCCTTTGACTTAGGAGAACTACATGTGGACATGTGTTTTTGTAAGGGGCGGCTCCTAGAACGTTAGTTCAACTCCGCCTCGTATCTCTGTGAAGATCAGTATCTCTACAAATGGGCCAGATATGTGTGTGACGTCGGTTTGTGTGTATTATGTGTGTGTTCTGTTGTTCTGTTCTGGCCACTTGGCTACCCAGAAGCATCAGTCACCTGGACAGATGATTCTGGGTACTCGTCCACACCACGGGAAGGTGGGCCAGTCCCAATGGAGCACGTACTGTCTCGATACGAGACTCTGATCCACCTGATGTTGCCAAAAGGTGGGCCAGATTCCTCTAGGGGCCCACTCCAGAGGAGAGAGAAAAAAAAAAAAAATAAATAAAAATAATATATATATATATATATTTAGATTTTCCCGTGGTGCAAAAAAAAAAAAAAAGTCACTGTAAAACGCGAAACAACAACAAAAAAAAAAAAAAAAAAAGTGACAGCAACCCTGAAGATCGCAAAAAAAAAAAAAAAAAAAAACAACCATGTGACTGATTGTAGAACGCGAAGAAAAAAATAAATAATAAATAAATAAAAAATAAAAAAAAATAAATAATAATAATAGTAATAAAGAAAAAAAAAATAAAATAAAATAAATAAAAAAAAAATTAAAAAAATAAAGGGGGGGGAAGAGAGAGAGAGAGAGATGGTGTTTTCCTTCCTGAACACAGGCCGCAGAAACAAGCTCCACAGCCCATGTAGCAGGATGGAGAGGGGGGGGGGGAATACATGGTTGGTTTCAGTTCACTGCTGGGTCCTCGATGTTTGCCACTGGGGGCCTGTTAATCCTTCGTCTGCGCTTAAAGACTTCAGCTGAGTAGGTTTGCAGTGCAGGGAGGTCGTTAGGGTTCTGTAGGAAGAGCTCTAGATGCTCGCCAGAGATCTGCGTACAGCTGACAAGGTTGTGTCTCAGATCAGCATACGTAATGCACTCGAACAATACATGCCACCAGTTCTCTTTGGCTCCACAATGGCAGGGATCTGTTGGGTGGAGACCCAGATGGTGTAATTTTTCATTAATGGATCCGTGTCCGGTAATTAGGTATGATGTTTCTAGTGAAGGGGTGAACCAAGACTGTACAGATTTAGTAGCAGTGTAGGTTACATCAGGTAGGAATCTTTTTGTGACAATACCCAGTGTTGAATTATGCCATCGAGTTTGCCAAATGTTGAAGAGCTGGTTGTAGCACCGCGTCATCTCAGCCTTGGGGTCAGCATCCAGATTAACCTCAATGTCGAGGATCCTTGTTGGGATATTTCTCGTAATTCGGAAGCACAACCCTCGGAAAATGACATGTAGATCGAGCGGAAGTGCTCCCGCAATGACCTGAATGGCAGGAGTGGAGACCGTTCTACACACTCGGCAGATTGCCATTAACATTGACCTCTGGATGGTTCCAAGCTTGTCTCGCATCTTTACAAGAGTTACCCGATGGAACCAGGCTCCGGCTGCATAGGTCACAATTGGTAAAAATACTGCATTGTAATACAACCGTAGGGACCTTTTGGAGAGTCCCCAATCATTCTTAGAGATGCGTATGATGGTTCCTGAGAATCTCTTAACTTTGTTTCGTAGATTAACAAGATGTGGGAGAAAGCTGAGTTTGTGGTCAATAATCACTCCAAGTACCTTGGTTTCAGTGACAATTGGCAGTTGAGCGTTACATATCTTTACTTGCGGTGGGCGCCTGAGATCCAGTCTATTCTTAAATAGCATCATTTTAGTTTTCGTTGGGTTGATATGCAGCTTATTAAGTGCGGCCCAAGTTGAGAGATCTTCGAGGACCTGGTTTGCATTTTCTTCAATGGCCTTCCGTGAATGCCCTGACACCACAACTGTGAGATCATCAGCAAAGGCCACAATTTTTGCATTCCTGAAGGTGCGGGAGAGCCAGTCTTGGAGGACTATATTCCAAATGAGGGGTCCCAGGACTGACCCTTGGGGACAACCTCGATTTACTGATCTGGTGACTTGCTGGAATTTTGACTTGAGAATAACTGCTCGGTCGGAAAAATAATTCTGGAAGAGGCTGTATAATTGCCGGGGGCAAGCGGCAGTTCGAAGGCGTGCCAAAGCACTATCCCACCAGATGGTGTCGAAGGCTCCCTCGAAGTCTATGAAGATGGCCAACTCGAATTTTTCTTCAGAACTTTCAATATGTAAAACCAAATCGAAAAGAGCTTCTTCACACGACCTTCCACGGGTGAAGCCATACTGGCATGGTGAGACCAATTCATGCATTTGTAGCATGGAGACAACCCTCAGAGCCATGAGTCGCTCCAGGACCTTACCAAGGTTAGCCAGCAGGGCAATAGGCCGGAAGCTGCGGGGGTCTGTTGGTGGTTTGTGAGGTTTCTTGATGAGGCGAATGAGGGCAAACTTCCATTCTTTTGGAAAGCATCCTTCTTCCAAGCATTTATTGAAGAGAAGGAGTAGATGGTGCGGCCGCAGTGCGTGAAAGCGGATGATGAAGATATATTCTATTAGGTCAAGGCCTGGACACTTTTTGGCATTAATGTTTTTAAGGACTGCTCCCAGTTCTTCTAGTGTGAATGGGTCGGTTTGCTCTTTTGCTATATAATTGTTGTTGGCAGCTCTAATTGCTGAATGTTCTGGGTGATCCTCGGAGATGTCATCAGGTGGAAACAGTTTGTCTAGAATAAGGTTGGCAGAATCCTGCCAACACTTAGTTTCCTGAGCGTCTACTGAAACAGTGTTGAATATTTCTGGGGAGAAGGTTTTCTCTCTCAAGATCTTATATGCCAGGCCCCATGGATTTGTACGGTTGGTTTCTTTTACGAAATTTGCCCAAGTTTCTCTCTTTCTGGTTGCAATTGCCTTGGTATACTCATTCTTTTTGGCGATATAATCCCTATGAAGTCGTTCGACATCAGGAGCTGGCCAATCACGGTGTCGCTGGTAGTTCCTGCGCGCAGAGTGGACTGACTTACGAAGGATGGTAAGTTCCCGGGTCCACCATGGGCAGATTGCTGGGCGGAACACCTTCTTCCTTGAGGACCTGTATGAGGCTCTGAGTATGGAGTGCTGGATAAAGGTGGTCAAATCCTCTGCATTTAGCGAGTCCATCTGTGATGGGTCTGGATTTGGAAAGTCCAGTTCTATGGAGCTGTCATATGCTTCCCAATTGACGTTTCTCGAAGAGAATCTAATGAAGTCAGTTGGCCTTGCTCTGTTGTTGTTGTTTCTCGGTGGAACCAAGTCAAGATGGAACAGTATGGCTCTATGGTCGCTAACAGTCAGATCCGGAGTTACCTCCCAGCAACTAACTGACTGACGTAGGTCCTTTGTAGAGAAGGTTAAGTCAATATTAGATTCACCGGTGGAGCTAGAGTACGTAAAGTGTAAAGTGTAAAGTGTGTTTAGGGTCAAACGGCACCAGGGGTTTCCCCCATCTCCGCGTAGTTTACATTGTAGGTGAACCAGTTTACTGGAAAAGCCAGAGATTTAAAAGTGTATGGACTTTGTATATGTGTGATGCCTTGTACCGTTGTTCATCTGGTCATTTAGCCGCCAGACCTCTACTGAGGCCCGACGTTGCCCCACTTTCGCCCCGTGGAGGCAGACCAGGTATCCACTAGTATATAGTTCACTCTGGCAGGTCCTGCCACCTAATTTCCTGAGATTTCAGTGGCTAGGACCTATAAAAAAAAAAAATAAATAAATAAATAAATAAATAAATAAATAAATAAATAAAAAAAAATAAAATAAAGAATAAATAAATAAAATAAATAAATAAATAAATAAATAAAAATATGATCACGTTGAGTAGGAAGCACTAGGAGGTCAAAAGAATGGTGGGCGAAATTGATTTTCAGGTGTGGAATTTAGATTGTGTGGGGCGTTCACTAGCGTGCAGGTAGAGTGGGGAGGGAGACTGAAGACTGGGGGGGAGATAGATAGAAGTATGGAGCCGATAGGGAAGACAACTCCAGTTTACAGTGGGGCATGCCCATGCCCCACCAGAAGGAAAAAAGGGGTGGCGAGAAGGGGAGGTGACAGCAGGGCTGTCTCCTCATCCTCCGCCAGGGAAGGGTAGAAAGTAGGCCAGGCAAGGGAGCTGGCCTATTCGCCAACAGGGCATACATGTGGAGTGGCTTCAGTCGGGTGCCAAGGCGTCAGGGCTGCCCCATTTGGTATTCCCAGGAGTGGAGTGAAGATATCTCTGTCCAGGTTTTCAGTCCAGGTCTGTCTGACATTTGTGCAGATCATGCTTGGTCTTTTATTAAATAGTTACTCGTGGGATCCAGGTCCGTCCTCTGGTCGCTATTCAGTAGGATAGGCTTCAGTCACAGTCAGGGTGGACTCCCGAAGGTCCGATTGTAGTCAATACGATTGGTTAACAGTTCTCAAATGGAATTGGTGTCCTCCATCGGTCAGTATTTGGGAGAGTGCAGTTCAGGCATAGTCCAGTTTTATCTTGGTTCGTCATTTGTTGTGATTGTTGTTGTATTTATCCTAGTTGGCCTAGGTTTTCCGGCAAAGGAAGAGTCTGGCGTCTTTCAAAGAGGCACTGAGCAAAGTTGGTTAGGGCATTGTAGGTTCTCTCGTCCTCCAGTAGGTAGTGCTCCTGATTTTTGGGGTTGAACTGGACTCGTGTGATGAGGTGTCCACGCAGATCTTCGTACAGTTCACACTCGTGTAGCAGGTGGTCCCAGGTCTCGAGGGAGCCACATGCGCAGGCTGGGTTATCTGTCAGTCCAAAGAGGTTTAGCTTGTGGCGGATAGCTCCATGTCCTGTGAGAAGGTAGGTGACGTGGAGACCAGGGCAGAGCCATGTCGGATATTTTGGGTACACCTTTTGCAAGTTCGGAAAGAACTTTCGCGTGATGTCTCCTTTGTCAGAAATCGTCCAGCGTTGTTGCCATATCGATGTCAAGTACGTTTGCAGCCTGTATTTCTCAACTTTACAGTTATTAGCCGGGTCCGTAGTGTGGTCCTGGAAGGTTGTGACTTTGCCACGTCTGAGTTGCTGAAGCATGCCATTGCGAGTCACCTCAAGATCAAGAGGGAGAGCGCCCGTGATCACTTGTAGTGCATGAGTAGAGACTGTCTTGCATGCTCGGGTGAGGGTCAATAGGATGGGTCTATGTATGATATCCAGTCGTCTGCGGTTTACTGCTGTTGAGGCTTTGTGGAACCAGACACCGGAGGCGTATGCGATTGCCGGGATAATGGCTGCTTTATAAAGGATCGCAAGTGTGCGCCTTTTCAGGCCCCAGTCGCAACGTGTGACTCTGGCAAGCATGGCAGCGTATTTTTTCATCTTAGCCTGTATATATTTTAGGTGTGGGGTGAAAGAGAGATTACGGTCCAGGATAACTCCCAGGTACTTTAGTTCTGTGACTAGCTTAATTGTCCTATTGTTGATTCTTATTTGCGGCGGTCTAGTTGGGGTTAGGTAGCCCTTAAGTAAAATGGATTTAGTCTTGGTGGCCGAAATGGTGAGCCGATGCCTTTCCGTCCATTCTTGCAGTGTGGTTACTGCTGCATTCGCGAGAGTTTCTAGTTGGGCTCTTGAATCTGCAGTAAGGGCTAGGGACAGGTCGTCTGCATAGGCCAATGCCTGTACACCCCCTAAGTCGAGGGAGAGGAACTCGTCCAGTACATAGTTCCACAGGAGGGGGCCTAATACTGAGCCTTGGGGGCATCCTCGGTGTATCTGTCGATCTACCTTGCAGTAAGGGGCCTGTACCAGGATCCGTCTGTTTGTTAGGTAGCTTCTTATGCAGCTGAATAGATTTGATGGCAGTTGGGCTGCCCTGAGTCTTGCGAGGACGCTCGGCCACCAGAGGGCGTCGAATGCCCCCGCAAAGTCTATAGAGATGAGGAGAAAGTATTTTTGTCGGCAGCTCTCTGCCATGTTAAGGATACATTCCAGTGCGTCGAGGGTTGAGTTTCCAGGTTTAAAGCCAAACTGTTTGTTTGCTGTTAAGCTAGCTGTGAGGTAGTGTGATTCAATCCTATGTCTGAGCAGCTGCTCCAACACTTTGCTGAGCACAGACAGGAGGGCAATTGGCCGATAGGAGTCCGGCTTGTGCTGTGGTTTTGAAGGGTTTTTAAGGATCAATTTAATGTTTGCTACCTTCCAGTCCGTAGGGAACCAGCCTGAGTGGAGACAGTGGTTGTAAAGGTCCAGGAGCAGATTCGGGGTGTACTCCGCCACTTTCCTTACTATTTCCGGCTCGAGCATATCTAATCCTGGGGTTTTCCTGTTTCTTATCTTGTTAATAGCAATTTGGAGTTCTGCTTGGGTGAAGGGCTCCTCCGTCCTGGGGGATTTGTATGCATCGTTGGCTTGGCATAGCAGTTGCTGTTCAGGAGTGTTGTCTCCTTCAATGGATTTATAAGTGGCGTCTAGTATATTTTTTACAGTATCGTGCCAGTTGTTGGTCATGGCACCCTGGGGAGTGATGGTGGAAGGGGTTACCTCCCCCCTTGGCAGCTTATTTGTGACTATCCGATAGATGATACTCCAGGGGTTAGAGTTGCCGACAGTAGAGACCAGATGCTCCCAGGACAGCTTTTTCCGCTGCCTGATCGTCGCAGTATAGGTGTTCCTGGCCTCCCTGTACTGTTGCCTGAGTGGTTCCACCTCAGGGAGGGGCCAGGTCCGTCTGGCTCTTTGAAAAGCGCGTCTCTTCTGGTTCATTTCTCTTCTTAAAATATCAAGTTCTTGCGACCACCACGGGATGGCTCCCGGCCGAGGGGTCCTTTTCCTGATTGCTTGATTAGCCGCATTTACAATGGCATTGGTGACAGCGCGTTGGTGTTGGTCCGGAGTTTGTTTGTGGAGCTGTTTGGGTGGCAAGTTTTGTGCATTTCTAGTGATGGCTTCTTTGAATTTTCCCCAGTCTGCTTTGTTGACAGCATATCTATTCTGTTTGTAACAGTTTGTCTGAGTACGGTGGAGTGACCTATGCATAGTAAAGGTGATAGCCCTGTGGTCGGAGGAGGTCCAATCCTCCTGCACTTTCCAGTCATTGAGGTGACCGGCTAGGGATCTAGTTGCCATGGTGGCATCCAGTGTGGCCTCCCAGAGAGTTGAACTGAATGTTGGTAGATTATTAGAGCGATTTATGACAACAAAGCTGCTATTGGCCAGGAACTCCTCCATGTGTTGCCCATTTCTGGAGCCTCTACGCTCTGGGGTCTCACTGTGCCACAAAGGTGAGCGGCAGTTTAAGTCGGCGGATACAAGGATCTTGGCTCCTGCTAGTTCGGTTTGCACTTTATGCAGATATTGAATGTACGGGAGGATATCTGCTTCTGGACGACAGTACAGGGAAATGATGTAGAGTTCCCCTAGAGAAGTTATGATGAGTACGTAGTGAACTGGCTAGGTTGGTTATGGATAATAAGATTTTGGCTGAGGACAAAGTCCTCAAGAAACTGGCCACGGCCATCAGCAACCGCACTGTGCCAGAAGGGGGATTTTGCATTCAAGTCAGATGCAACCAGGAGTTGTTTGGAGCCAATAAAATTCAGGGCGAATTCCAAAAAGTTTAGTGCTTCATTGATGTTACCTGAGGGAGGGCTGTACAGTGACATCAGGTAGAATGATTGATCTGTAGATGTAATTTGGATGCAGGTGGAGAACTGATTGCAGAGGCCCTGGACAACAAGGACATCGAGATCCCTATTTATGACTGCTATACATGTTTTAGGGTCCACTGGGACAGGTTGAATGACTCGAGTGTGTATGGAAAAGCCAGTAATTTTAGAGGTTGGATGGGGTTGTATTCTTGCAGCATACGGCTCTTGAATCAGAACAACATCAATTGAATGCTCCTCAGTGGCCTGGCGTATTTCATCTGCAACTGTGCGGGACCTTTGCCCATTTATTTGCATCATTCTCAAGTATTTAGTCTGAGATATGGGGGCTCCTCTTAGGCTTCCAGAAAGAGTGGGCAGGACTGGAGCGGGGACATAACTGGTATTTCTTGTTGGTTTAGGCATCAGCGGTCCTTAGTCTTACGAGTTCCAGAGCCCTTTGGTATTCTGGGCATAAAATATCCCGGAGAGAATGGTTCTGTGCTCGCCTGTTCCTTTTACAATTCACACAAGAGGGCTCTTCATCACGGTAGGGACATTCTGCTTGGACATGCCCACTCCTGGCACAATGCCCGCAGGATGGAGATTTGTGGGAGCAGCGTTGGGAGGTATGCCCATATCCCAGACATAGGAAACACCTTGTGACAATTGTAAACGGACGAAATCGGTGTGCACTGAAACCAAGGAATAATCTATCTGTAGAGAGGACAGTTCTATAAATCCGTGGGGAGAAGCTAATTACTTTGTGTTCTGTAGAGTTAGATTTTGATTTTGTTGCAAACCTAAAAGTGGTCTCAGCCTTAACTTCCTCCCAGGAGAATCCCTGGTCCTGTAGGTTTCTGTGGAACAGATCCTCAAGTAATTCGTCGTTGGAACTGTGCTTTGGAACATCGTACACTATGATTGACGGATTTGACTTTTTTAGGAGGAGCTATGACCACTCCTGCATTTGTGAGAGTACCACACGTGGCAATACTTGTTAGGTCTTCTTTTGTTGCGGTCTCCAGTAGGACTCCTTTGTTCCTAATGGGTCTAAGGGATTTCACTTTTAGATTCTTATAATCAGCCCTTATAGTGCTTTGCACCAGATCTTTGACGTCATTGCTAGTCTTGAGCTCTGAGGTATCACTTGCTCTCAACAGTAGTAGATGCTGTGGCTTCTTCTCTGGGTGGTGCACATGGAGAGTTTGTATCATTCCATGGGCAAGGGGCTCCTGTCCCAACTTCACTGCAGCAGCATAGGAAGTGACATCCACAGCAGGCTCAGGGGGGCACGGAGTCTCAATATGGTCAGGGTCAGCATTAGTACAATTTTGGGGCCTGCCAATAGCATCAATGACCTTTTCCAGGACTACTGTTTTGGACCGAAGTTCTTCATTCACAGCTTTGAGCCTCTCATTGTCAATGAGGAGCTCAGTTGCAATTGATTCAAGGGTGGACCACAACTCCTGCACACGGTTACCTGCACTTCTGGTGAAGCGACTGGAGTCGTGGTTTAGGAATGCGATCAACTGCCTACGAAGTCGAGAGATTGTTTGTTGAAGGGTAGCTGGCTCTGAAGTGGGTCCACCTTCTGGGACACTAGATGGAGGTGGTATCCCCAGTCTAGGAGAGGATTTTAACCCAGCTGCGATAGCGTTGGCAAGGGCTGTCGGTGTGATAGTTTGGGTGACGCTTTTAATCTCTGTATGGGTGGAGGCCATTGCCCCAGAAGGAGGAGCAGCATCAGTGGGTTCAGCAACAGGGCTTTGGTCAGTGGCCAATGCCAGTGGTTGCCCTTCATCTTGGGTCACAAATTCCGAGCAGAGGAGAGCAGCCCATGTCTCCATGGTCTCCTTAGTTTTCTTGTTGGCCTTCTTCTTTTCTTTTTTCATCGAGAGATATCCACTCTTTAGCTGGGTCTTTGGCAGGATACTAGTTGGAGGGGGATTCTCCGGAACTGTTTCAGGCTCCTCCTCACTAGCAGAACTGGAACTTTCCCTACCGCTCATGTCAGTTGGAGGGAGTTCAGGATGAAAAGCAAAGCACAAGTGTAGCGATGAAATGCAGCAATGACGAAAACCAGCAGTTTGTTGGGCTAGGGGTTGGGCTGTCTGAGGAGATAATTTTTAATTTGCACTTGAGAGGCAAGTTCGCAGCACAGTTGCTAGGGGGCGCTGTGAATAGCGCGCTGTTACGATCTGAAGGTTTTGATCAACTTTCCAAGGCACTAATTAACTATACTGATTGTGGAGACAATTGAATTAATTCCACTCATTATACTGTATAACACATTATGAAATAAAGGGATTGCTGCGGCCCTAATCAAAGATAGGAAATGCCCAGGGCCGGTCCTGCTGGAGCCGGAGATTATAAAGAAAACAGTGGAGTGCGCCCCCGAATTAATACTTCATCTATTCAATACCTGTATACGTGATGGTCACTACCCAAGATTGGAAGTCGGCCAAAGTAAAATTAATCCTGAAGAACCCGACGAAACCACCAGAACTCCCGAACTCCTACCGACCCATCGCTCTCCTGTTGGTACTTAGTAAACTCTATGAAACTCTACTCTACTACAGACTTCTCAAACACAACAATAATGCAAACTTGGCGTGTCACAGACAATTTGGATTCAAAACGGGGAACTCCACTATGGATGCACTCCAAAATCTCCTTGAAGCAGTAGGAATTACCCAAAAGAAATACTTTCTGGCCATCGCTGTCGACTTTGCTGGGGCGTTCGACTCACTTTGGTGGCCGAGCGTCCTAGGCAGACTACGCCAATCAAAGCTTCCAGTAAACCCATATAACTCAATCAGCCGACCGGGCTAGCCGAGTGGGTAAAGTACCTGCCCGGCAACCCAAAGGTCGCGGGTTCGATTCTCGCCTCGGGCTTGGATCAAAGTACTGCAAAAACCTTGGGAGGTGCAATATGGCCACAGAAGCCGATGCGCCAACAACTACCAAATCAAAAAAAAAAAAATAATAAATAAAATAAAAATAACTCAATCAAAAGCTACCTTTCCAACAGGTCAATCACTGTCAATGCTCCATATATGAAAATCACCAGACAGGTCTACAGAGGATGCCCACAGAGCTCGGTTCTGGGCCCATTCTTGTGGAATCTTGTCCTTGATGAATTCCTTGGCATGGACCTGGGAGAGGTCACCTCTCAGGCGTATGCAGATGATATTATTATCACCGTTACCGGCGATTCTAGGGCTCGACTGGAGACTTTGGCAAATAATGCACTACATAAGCTACAGGACTGAGCTAAACACCACAAACTCACCGTCTCTGCCACCAAAACAGATTCTTCTTCTCAAAGGAAGTCTCAATGAAGCCAGACCGCCACAGAAAAAATCGACAAAAGGACCATAAAATTCTCTACTCAATTTAAGTATGTAGGAGTTATCTTTGATAACTCCTACATACTTAAATGCGGTATTTACGCCGATTGTAACGTACGCAGCAGGCATCTGGTGCCCGAAAGCCATCATTGATACTGGTAGAAGAATCCTCTGTTGGGCCCATATCTTTTCCCCACCTTGAACTGGCAGCAGATTTGTTGCCAGTGTGCCAATTGGCGACCGAGCTGGGCACTCTTTCCTGGATTTCTTTCCACTCCACTTCTCTGGCAAGGGGGAGGAGGTGACTGTCGTCTTGACTCCTCCCCTCCTCGCCAGAACCATTTTTCCCTCTGGTGGGGCATGGGCATGCCCCACTGACACCTATTGGGATTGCCTTCCATATTTACCCCATATTTCCGGCTTTCCCCTACTCTATCTGTACAAAAGCGATTGCCCTACACGCCGAAATTTAACCATGTCCAAATTACTGTTTGCCAATAGTTTCGGCCTTTCAAATCCTAGCGCTATTACCCCCCCCCCCAACGCGAAAGATCAAATTTTTTTTTTTTTATATCCTAGCCACTGAAATCTCAAGAAATTAGGTGGCAGGACCTGCCAGACTAAATAATTATAATGCTGATATACCTGGCCTGCCTCCACGGGGCTGAGTGCAGACGACATTGGGCCTCAGCAGGGGTCCAGCGGCTAAAGGGCCGGAAGAACAACGGTATATAACACTATACATATACAATACCTACACACTTTTAAATCTCTGGCCCTTCCAGTGAACTGGCACACCTACAATGAAAGCAAAGCGGAGATGGGGGAAACCCCTGGTGCCGCTTGACACTAAATACACTCTACACTCCCCACTGAGTCTAATGGGGTCGTCTCCTCTATTGACCCCATTTGTTCTGTCTTTCTCCCCCCCCCCAAGTCTTCAGTCTTCTCTCCCTCTCTAGCGTTCAACCCACGCAAACGTAATTTTTTTAGATCCTAGCCACTGAAATCGCAGGAAACTAGGTGGCAGGACCTGCCAGAGTAAACTACAACTGCTGGGTACCTGGTCTGCCTCCACGGGGCAAAGTGTGGGCAACGTCGGGCCTCAGCAGTGGTCTGGCGGCTAAATGGCCTGAGGTACAACGGTACACGACATCACACACCTCAAGATCCATATACCTTTAAATCTCTGGCCTTTACAGTAAACTGTATCACACCACAATGTAAACTACTGGTGCCGTTAGACCCTAAACACACTTTACACTTTTTACCTAAACATCATTGCTGACCAGGTACACCCTTTAATGGCAACGGCCTTTCCCTCTGGCGGTGCCGTCTTCCAGCAGGATAATGCACCATGCCACCCGTCCGGATTGTTCAAGACTGGTTCGCGGAACATGAGGAAGACTTTCAGGTATTGCCTTGCCCTCCAAATTCCCCAGACAATCAATCCCATCGAGAATCTGTGGTTTTATGTTGGAACAGGAACTTCGAACCTTACAGGAGTTAAAGGATCTGCTGGTTACTTGTTGGTACCACAAGACACATTTAGAAATCTTGTAGCGTCCATGCCTCTCCCGGTACGAGCTGTTTTGGCTGCACGTGGAGGACCAACGTCATAATAGGTAGGTGGTCATAATGTTTTGGCTCATCGGTGTATTGTATTATATTTACTTGCTCCATGATAAATCCCAAATAATATAAGTCCTCAAAACTGCCCATTCCCTGAAACTGCTTAACTGAACCCTGGCCACGTTGCATATGGGTCAGATGCGTAGATGTGGATCTGAGAGTTTCTTCCTTTGAAATAAACACTGTTGCTCTTTGGAGGTGTTAAAAATTGTAGCGTAAGGCAGAAATGAACGTCTTGAAATGACTATTTCCCACTTGCTAGCCAGTGTGACATAGTCTATGACATAGTTTTTGCTGTAATTAAATCCTGTTGGGTTACAACTTACTAAGTAAATACTCCAAGTCGATTGTTTTTCTTGGTACCATGTTAATTCCTTTGCCATATTAGAAGCATGCCAGATAAATGCTAAATGGAACACCGTGAACAAGTTTATCTTTGTGTTCATGGGCTACAGAAAATCTTTATCCCTAGACATAAAAATGCTGTTCTCTAAGTAAGACAAAATCATTAATCCCTAATCGGAATCAGGTACCCAATTCCAAATCGAAATACGACAGAAATTATTTCTTCCGGTGTGCATTTGCTATCCAGATATTAAGTGCGAACTTTAACGAGACAAACTGAAGTTGGAAATGAACCTTTCTTACAACAGATTAATCTGTAATCTCCTCATAGCGCACGCTCTCGAGCTACTTATTGAAATATTAATTCGTGTTGCTTCCTTCTACTAATTACAAAGTCATTCACTCCATAAATGGTTTTGCAATTAGGAAAAGAGAAGATCGATAATTTTAATCAGAAATGCTCCACTTGACAGTTTCCATTGGAAAACACGAGTAGCAATTAGTTTTATGGGAGTCCCAATGTTCACTTTGGCAAACTGAAAGAAAATATACACTCAGTTCTCCTAATTCATGTAAGCGAAATTGTGTGTTGAATATGTATATATTCAACGATCTGTACTAGGATTCAATCCCTTTGAAACTAGTATTTTTATCTGATTTTTCACAGTGTGACACTATCAGTTTCTCAGAAAAACATTACCGACTCCAGGGGCGCATGTAGATCAGTTAGCTTGTAAGGCATTAGATTTTTTTGGTTCCTTACTGCCCGAAAATTGAATATTTAAACTTTTTAGATCCCCATAATATTGGTGGTCATAGGCGCTCGCCTAGTGTGCAAAGCCGCCATTAATCTAACTTAAGTACACGATTGATTACAGACACCTCTCGATGTTCTCAGTGGGTAACACGAAATGAAATTCGCATCGCAGCTAACAGCGGCATTCTCTAAGCACGTGTATTGTTCATATTTTCAGTAATCTTGCATCCTTTTCTCTGGTAAAATCCAGGGATCACTGTGTATGCTGATAATGTAAAGTTATTACCCCTGATAGCTGTGAAGATAATCTCCGAATCATCCGGTCAAAACAGATGCAATCATCAACGACTTATGCCTTTTATGATGTGAACATAGCTGTAAGAAAATCCAATCCACAGTAGAATTCATCTCTCAATAGGATGTGGGAATGGCCTTTCTGTATCGTATAGTATACAGAAAGCTGATTAAATGGAATCAAAGAGAAATCGTAATAAGAAAAATATTCACCAACCATATTCAGTAGATTACCCCTATATTTACTGATTTGAAACCCGATCGGGGAACTATTATTAAAAATATTCTTGCACTTAATTCGTTTCGTACATTCTTTAAGAAGTCGTTTATTTAAGAATTTAAATATTAGATCAAAAGTTTAATGTTGGCATAATACAATTTTCTGAGCTTAATTAACTCGCGACAGAACAGTCTTAATCTTTCATGTTTCTTCGTTAAGAGAAAATACAAGGCGCAATTGGGGATGAAGAATACTTCTCAACATCCCTCCCATAATCCGTTTCCATAGATATGAGTTTATCAATTAAATTTGTTTTGAAGTTTGTCAATTAAATTGACAAACTTCTTCAAAACAACTGTGAATTCCATTTGTCACATTGACGAAATAACTCTTCTTTGTAACCCTGTGATGTTTCATTATCAAGGGGCAAAGGGTCTGGAGCCTATCCATTCTAAATACAGTAGGCTGTACCTGAAATGAATGAATCAAAGCGCTTTATAACTTATTAACTCAATAATATATTAATGTAATCAGATTTGTGCTAACCTTTGTTTGCAAAAGACTGCTGACACTTAATGAAATATTAAATTTTGCTCGAGGCCCTAAGATTTTGATGATCTTGTTTATCATAGGCAAATAAATCATTATTTTTTTATAAGGCATATTTTCTGAGAAACTGTTGACTACTTATAAACAGACAGTACATTAATATAATCATGGAATATATTTACCTCCAAGGTGATAAGAGCAGGAACATCTGGCATCTAAATGGAAACAATATCAGTTTATCTGGAGTATGACCAATAAAAAGCTTTTATGGCTTGTGGGCATCCTTGAGATATTTTCACATCGAAAACGTGAGTTGCATAATGTTGTCTTCCTTCGATCGTAGCCTTAAGAGTTTATTGAAATGCTAATTGTTTTATTTGATAATATTGACAGTGAGGGTACAAAGTTGTTTGGAGAGAAATTGCGTAGTTTAGAATATTGCACAGATGAATCCATCAGATCGGGTACACATATTTACCTGGAACAGTTTTTCAAAAATTATTTTATAAAGTTCCTTTTCCTCTAAGATGAAGATTTCGGAGTTGTGGGCATTCTTTTGCTTACACTAAGTCAAGTATTACGAGGAATGTTTATCAGTCACAATAAAGCAATACACAGAGGAAGATTTAAGCTGAAAATTTATGCGAATCATTAAAATTTAAATTTTTACTTCGACTACATTATAATGTAAATTTCGTCAAGCTAGTCATTCAAGGTGTTAAAAGCGATGAAAGATTATGTCTGGAGTTCCTCTCCCTCCCCACTCTAAGATTTAAAATGTATAACAGCTAGCATTTAAAATCATCAGCAATGCATCCTTCACCTCAGAGTTTATCAGAGAAAGAGAAAGTTACGGTGGAGGCAGTGTTCTCGTGTGAGGCGGAATAATGATTAACCACCGCACCCCTCTTCCTCGAATCGTATGTGCGACTTTGTAGTGGCGAGGTTGGCCGAGGTTTTATTTTCTTGCACATCAGTCCACTGCACACAGAGCTCAAGTGGTGGAGGAATATCTCGAAAATGAAGATATCCAACGACTTCCGTGGCCAGCACTATCACCAGACTTAAATCCGATCAAATATGTGTGGGACGCCCTTGAGCGTTGCATTTCGCGCCGACAGCCAACTCATGTGTTATTTCATGAGCCAAGGTCTGTGCTGGTGGAAGAATGGGATTTGTAGACACAGAATCTTATTGGCATCTTTATATCTAGTGTGGTTCATCTCTGTCAGGTCTGTTTAGCCTTAGCTTTTGAACATTAGATTAGTATGTGTGTGTTTATTCGCTCTTATAGTTTTTCCCTCCCAAATGCCTAGATGTAACTCTTTTGATTTCTTTGTAATGAACTCCAATAACTACGAATTTAGTTGCAATTTGTATAATGTGTTCTGAAACGTTTAATTGTCGTAATCTGTATGATGGCCTCTCATTTCATGGTTATTAACGATGCCTTTGAAAAGTGCACATACTTTACCTATATGAGCTCCAGCTTATATTTAATGATTTTAAAATTCATTTTTTAATTATTGAATTAAATATCTGTAATTTTGCTTCTCTTTGGCGTCCCCTGCTTTTCTGCTATTGTTCGTCTAATAGTTTAATAGTTGTATCTCATCGAGTACACCAATAAAGATTATTATAACACGGAGAATTCCGCATACATTTTTAGAATCACCGACCTCCTAAACCACCAGAACCATTGCTTCTCGCTCCAACTTATTTCTAACCTCACAAACGATGTAGGGTTTGTTAAGTGATGCCAAAGGATTTTTAGATTGGAGCTCTTGCGGAGAATTATTTCAGCTATTGGAAAAATTACTCATTTAAAAGGTTCAATTATTCGATAAAGATGAACTCAAATGCGCGCACAATGGTTTCCTTAGTAACTCCATCTCGGATGTAAGTAGTTCTCCTTCGACCATTAATATCTTGACTGAGCCAACGTCTTGACTCCACATTCCGCTTCTTGACCTTTGGTTCTTAGAATAAAGTAATAACTCCTACTGTTGGGAGCGTTCTGTAATTGCAGAATCCTTTGCACTGGTGCCCACGTGACACGATGCTCGCAAATGACTGGATCTCGCGCCGTACTGATAACCGCAGTTCCCACCTGGTTTACAATTGTAATGTAAACAAACGTTGGCGCACACGAAGTGAGGATTTCAACTTAATCTCATAAGCAAATTAAGACCGTTGAAATTTCTTTTGTTGTTTTTCAGAAAATTTAAATAAACTAATTTTCGCCTTATCGAGCATTGATCCTAATTTCCGAAAACACCAAATTGCTTGTCCGACACGTTGACTTATTCAGTCGCCTCCCATCCCATCATTTAAAGGAAACGTATAGAAGAGGAAGAGCAGAGAAAAGCGAATAGATTAATGATATGTCACCGTTTTATCCTGACACATTGTCTCTTCAAATTTATCTAACATAGGGGGATTACATTAAGGAAGTAATGAGTTGCGCAAAATAGACAGAAATAAATTTAATTAATTAAAATTGTCAGGATACAAAGAAATGATTTTAGTGAAGTGCACAGACTTTGTTCAATAGACAAATGTTCGCCCGACAGAGTGAAAAATGGTTACAGTCATCTGTTGCAGAGCAAATCTGTCAAAAGAAGGAATAAAGACAGAACGATAGCACGAGATTTTACTCAACTTATCATCGGTAACACGTGTAAGTGACAGTGAAATATAAGAGGCGCGAGCATGCATTGTTTGAATAGGAAGACGTCCGATTGAGTTCTGGTTGTAATTATGTTCTCTTTCGCCTACTCCATTCAACAAAGAACACTGCGTGGACCATCAATCTGTGTGCATATGCGTGATTAGCAGCTTGCATTTCGGCCGTTGAAGGATGCCAACACGAAATCCGCCGTATTTGCTATATTGTGTGTGTATTAATGATGCGTGTTCGGCGGCATGCATCAAGGCGTTTACCACATCAAAGCCGGCGTTCACGATTTGTGATTCAAAGCGGAACTAATTCTTTCGTACCCAGATGTAAAATTTAGGAGGTTAGCAAATGATTTTTTCACCCAAATATTTTAGCCATTGAATGTGGAACTATTGATTTGGAAACGATATCCATCACAACCAACGAGAGAGATTTCCAAGACATTTGTTGCAAAACCCTTAAAAACAAAAGTGTGCTTATTTCAGTTTCTTACATAGCTTTGGAAAGAATGCAGCATTGACAACATAAGAATAGGGTTCCGCCTATTCTCTCTCGACTAATTTCCATATTTGTTTTCAATTTTGAATACTTTGGCGATAAAATTCAAAGGGCTTGAATTTTTTATAAAAAAACAATTGTCAGATTGAATGCAATCGGATGAATAACCTCTCAGAGAGAAAACTTTGCCGAACAGATCTGAATAAACAAATCATCAGATGGAATAGGGTCGAGCAAGTGCGATGGACAAATCAAACTTCCTATTGAAAGGTTGCAGTTCTTTCCTCGGATCATTTTGAGGTGAGAACTTTGGCGTTTCCTTAGAGGAGTATAATATCATTACGATTCAACAACAGCTCGTCTTACATTTGAAATTTGACTTGAACGGTTTAGCAGCTGAGCGTTGATTTGCAATGATGGTCTGATTTGTCTGAAACAGTTCAAACTTTATCATACTCCTCCGTCATATACAAAGCATAATCATTTGTGAGTACAGGGCAAATTTTGGGGGGAGGGGAGAGTGGGATTCGCTTGGGATGTGATCACTACCTCTAGCGCCGATGTTCACACGCGCACCTGTTTTTAGTGTTCCGTTGCAATTCATTCTAGAAATGTCCTCCTAGAGAACAAAATTGCAGATTCATCGCATGCGGCTATTTCCCATAAGGTAAAGTGGAACCAAACCACCTAACAGTTGAAGGGGATACAAACACTTGCATCTAGTCTTTGAGAAATTCACGAAGTTGTGATCCTTGGATTCACTTCTGCCAAAACTCACATGTCGTCAAGAGAGATCAGAACGAATTTAATTGGACAGATCGATATTGTGACCTTTAAGCACCACTGCTTAATTTTCGAAATGTTAATGCATCTTCTCCATAAGCACTGAAAATGCTTTTAGTTGCATTAGTAGCGTTTCAACACTGTTTTTATTCATGTAATGAAGAATCTGTTTTTTGTTCTCATATTTATTTCTGTTCTCTTTTCTGTAGCAGGACAAACATTGAAAATGAGACCCCTTAAAGTTCTGTTTTAACTATGAATGAACCATTTTTAAGATAAAAAATATATTCTCCTTAATAGATATGGAAGAATCGTAGTGAATACCGTATGGAAGCAGAATTAGAGCAAAACTGTTCTTTATTCTAATTTGTTTATCCTAATGATGACTGTTACCCTGTTTATCTGAAGTATATTTATTTCCTGCCAATATTTAAACTGCCTTAAAGTGCAGCGTGTAGTATTAAAGCAATTCTTATAGGATTGCTAACTTGAAATACAACGTTGTAGATGCTGCAATAAAAGATGCTCTTTGAACGATGTTTATAGGAAATCGCTTAAGAGGAAATACGGAAAGAATAAAGGCTTGGTGGGGAACTCCATATGTTGAATAGTAGTCATGTATAATGGCGCTTAAAATGGCGCATAAAAACAGTGTACGCTTAGCGATTTCGTAATTTTTCTTAAAACATACTTCCACAGGAAATTGGTGAGCAATATTGATCGCAATACAGAAAGCGTATCATGGTCAGTGCCGTAGAATAACCGATAATGCTCACCCTCTAGTTATCGGTGCAGGAACCGCTCGGCAGAGAGCTTCATCATTTACATTTCTCCAAACTTCTCGCTTTGGTTTTTAAGTTGAAATTACACATGGAAATTTATTCCTTTCCCTCTCTCTGCCCTGCGCGAACAGAGTGGAAAGAGAACTCGGTGGGATTGTACAACAGATCAGTTAAGAAATAGTTTGAGTTGCTTCTTCTACTTGCTGAATTGATCTTCGGAGAATTTTTTTTCTTTTCCGAGCGAATTCGTTCAAATGTGCTGGTTTGTATAAATATTCCGTAGTGGAATAGTAGGCCTACGAATTAACTAATACAGATATATAGTAGCTTATTAGATAAACCGTGCGTATTTTATTAAATAAACTAGGTTGGACATAAGGATTAATTTTAATGCTGTCTTATACACCCTCTGCGTAAGTTTCTGAATTTCCCCTCTTGGACAGCTAAATCATGTGATGTCAAATAAACATAATTGGTTATCTGTTGGTAGAAATTTTTTATAGAGTTAAAGCTAGCGATATCCAGATCATGGATTAGTTGACATACCTGCTGTTAGCATTTTAGACGAGTGGGACACCGATGTTCACGATTATTTTCATTTTGAGATGCTTGTGGTTAAACTCTTGATGCAATTCCTGTTGTATTGGATTTTGTTAGTGTTATTTTTAGCACTTTATTTTTAAATGCATACTTAATACGATTAATATTAAGTAAAACTCAAGAGTGGTTGATTAATTTATCTAAATTCCTTAAATATCAAGTGCTAATGTTAAATACGTTAATTGCATTCCGATCATATGAAGCTTCATAAATATTTCCACTGTAACACCCATATCTGCAGAGATACCAGGACTTGGCCCTTTTAAACCTGATTGGCAGCTGATATAATTTTTGCCTTTTTTGATCTCTCTAATTACTATTAGAGAGATCAAAAAATTGTTAGGGATCGGCAATGGATATATTGGTGCTATAGGCGGCACTGATAATCAACTCAAATGGCATCACGACACAATTTTGTTTAATCATTGGAGCACGGCATAACCATGGAAGTCACGACAAATATAAACATGTGCGCTTGTTTATATTTGCTTACAGTCACATGCTGAGGAGCAATATCCCAATTTGCCTGAAACGTAAAATAATGAACAAATGTATACTCCCCACCATGTGTTGCTGGAGAGACCTTCATCCTGCAGTGGAACTTGGAAGTGAAACTTGGACACGCACATATCCTGGAAGAAAACAACGGAGTTGGACAAATGAAATTCTAGAGTTCGTGGGCATTAAATTGATGGCCATTGCACAAAACAGAAGGAATTGGAAAGTTGCAGGAGGCCTTCATTCTGCAGTGGACCTTGGGCACTCACTAAAAGAATGAAAGAGAAGCTGAAAATTACACAGTGAAAAATGATAGTAGGAATTATATTAGGAATCATACTGTTGGATAAGAAGAGAAACAAGGAGATGTGAATTAGGCAGCAAACTCAAGTAAAGGACATTCTTATCAAAACTGCAGAACTGAAATGGACTTGGGCAAGACACATAGCTCGAAGACATGATGACAGATGGACTAAGATAATATAAAATGGTACCCAAGAGGAACTAGAAGAAAACCTGAAGATGGACAATGAAAGTGAAGAGTTCTTGGGCAGTAAGTGGATGGCCATTGCACAAAACAGAAGGAACTGGAAAGTTGCTGGAGAAGCCTTCATCCTACAGTGGATTGTAAAAAGGATGCTGATTATGATGTTCAAATTTAAAGGTAAACTTCCCTGAATGCATTAAAAACCATTCATCCTGTATACACTAATTTTTGCAATTTTAAGGTAATTTCGGTTCAGAGACTCTGATTTCAAATTTCAATTAGCTAACTCTTACTCAACTCAACGAGCCAGACACCCATGCTCCTCACCAGAATGAATGCGGCACATTACTTCTGAAGGTTTCCCATCCTCAACTAAACAATTCAATATATATAAAATTTTATAATGTATGCTGTTTAGATGAAGTCTCGAAAAACAAATGTAATAATAAAAATTCTTGGTATTTATTTTCATTTTTCGTTTTCTTTTGACGTGATCAAATTTTGAAAGTCTACTGACTTCGCTCCCAAAAATTATCCAATTTACGCCCAAGCAGAATAATCTGGTAATACTTTTAAAATTTTGAGAACAGTGAGAAGAAAATTTTCTATAAAAATACTTAACACAAAAATATATTGTTGAATATTGAATATAGTAGTGGCATTTGAAATACATAAATTATTTTTTACCCTATTTTCTCAATTGATCGCAGCGTCCTTTTGAAACTCAAAACATTGAGCTTATCAAAGAATATCCACTATTGTCTGGCATGAATCGACAATGTGGTACTTCATTTATACTGTAATCGTTTTTCAGAGATTATATCCTTTCTTTGTAATATAATAAAATGCAATTTATGTATTGACTCTAAACGCTAGCTTGATCCATTCAGTCGTTTATACAGAAGAGTCCAAATCGGACTGGACAAGGAGAAATAAACATAATTGAGTTACTGTAAGATGTCGTAACTGATAGAGGCGAATGGATATTAAAGTCAAAAATATTAAATGGATTTCCGTCCCACTGACTATAATATGTAGACTGCCAGAAGAAAACTGTTTTTAAATCATTAATTTCATTCTTTCTCGGATTGTTGACATCAATTCGTTTTATGCATCCCCTTCCTGAAGTCGACATTTCTTACGACATATTTTAATATTCATGATATAGTAATTCGACAATTAAACAAAAAAAAACATTTGAAAGACATTTTATGTACAGAAAACAGGTATTTTGAAAGACATTTGGATCTGCTGATAAGTGCAAAGTGTATTTACTGTCTAACGGAACCTGGAGTTTCCTCCATTGTGGGTGCTAAAGTTCACTATAAAGGTCAGAGATTTAAAAGTATATGGATAATGGATTGTGTAATGTTGGGTATCGTTGTTCATCTGGCCATTTAGCCGCTGGGTCCCTAATGGGTCCATCCCTGATCTGCTCCCATGGGGCCACACTTGGCCCTTTGGAGGCGGGCATGTACCTAGTAGATTAATATTTTACTCTGGCAGGCCCTGCCAGCTGTTTCCTGAGATTTCGGTGGCTAGAACCTTAAAAAAAGGACCTTGGATCTGGACCAGGATGGCTAGGACCTTGGATCTGCTGAGTGTTCCCCTTTTTTTACGGATGCACAGACTTCTCTCTTTTGCAGACTTCTCTCTGCTAACTTTGTTAGCAGAGAGAAGTCTGCAAAAAAATATCCGAATGACGACAACGTATAAATTTTTTTTTTTTTTTGTCGATTAATATTGTCAATTAGGATATTATAAGTATATGGTAACAGTTGAAGCTGTAGAATAACAGATAAAAGAGTTTCACATACATTTTTATATATCGAGTATACGTGATCAAATACTTAGACTTTTTTTTTTCTATTTCTTGTTTCTTTTGAGTTCCTAAATTAAACTAAATGAGAGATATACATAAAAAATGAAAGAAAAAAAGCACCTGTCACCGATAAAAGAATTTACAATTAAATAAATTAACCAATAAATGTTAAACCGGTACCTTTCTTATGACAACCTTCATGTTATAAACAACCTCCGCAGCATGGCATCTTGCAATCCATAAATATCCCAGACCAGTCGATCACAGAAACCGGTACACCTCCAAATAAAGTAAAGCGACTAATTTGCATATGCGTTTGGAAGTATACTGAATATTCATGACGCATGACCACCAAATACGGAGGATGCGGAAAGGTCAGGGAATGACCACCGCATATCCCCGGAGCAATATGGCCTTCGTTACTAAAGCTCCTAAAAACCAAATAACAAACTAACTAACTAACATCTTGGGTCATCTAGGTTTCTCTCCATCACTGTAGAGAGGGGAGAATCATTAAATGATTGCGGGGGCACTTCTAAGTTGGAATATAAAATCGATCTTCTTGGAACAGGATTCCAAGAAGCATATTGCTTCTTGGAATCCTGTTCATCCTTATTTAATAGCCAATATTCAATGTCCGTTTCTTAAGGTGCATTTGAGGAAGAAACACTGGATTATCATGCATACAGTGGCAAAGGTATCATTAGACGTCTATACGTGTACAGTGATTATTTACTGGTAGCGTAAAGTCATTAATAACTGTTATCTTTTGTGGTGTTGCCCAAAACCCTTTTAAGAAATTTACGACGAAATAGGAATTAAGTGTAAATCTTGTGATTTCTGCATTAATTCCATATGAACTCAGATCAAAGTTGTAATTGCTTCTTAATATTCAGATGTGAATAATTCCTTTTGTCAGTAGATAGTAGTCCCTTGACGTTTAGAAGGAAATAGAAACCATCCTTTCGAGAAAATGTTAAATAATACTACCCGTTGTTAATGAGCGTATCCACCGATAGGTCTTCCCAACTCTTCGTATTGAGTTCGTATGAATTCAGTCAACAGCAACATTCAGCTTCGCCTATTTATTATTCTATATGCCATTAATGAAGGTACAAATTCTATCGAGCTATCTTTGTTACCCACCTTCCAAACCGGATGACTGGATTAAAGTTTGTGCTGCACTAGTGACAATACCTGTGAACTAAGAGGCATCGTTCATTGAATGGATTCGCTACTCATATGCATGATAAGTACATCATTAAGCGTTCAGTATTGAAGTGCTTCACCGTATAATTTAGATTCTTCTCTGATAATCTGATAGTAGTCTTCAATGCTTCCAAAACTATAAGAGAAATTCTTGGTGTTTTATGATATTTAAGCGACATTCTCGGCGGAATATGATTACTAAAATTGCATAATATCTATCCGAACAGCAGAGGGATTACCTGATTCTGACAGAGATAATAAAAGTTGCTTGAAAGTTCTTCTGTTTTATTAAATGAATGTTGATCGTTATCGTACGAGACACTGTTTGTCCGTAATTATGTGTGTCGGTTAACCCATGGAAACATCTGCTTATCACTCGGTTGCCACGTTCCGAGCATATACATCAAAAATAATCACGCAGCGTGAAGGCTGGCTGCACGACTTCCTTATGAGAGGAATGTTAGGCAAATATCAAAGTACTTCGGCGAATAGCCAGGCTTCCTGCGCTTGTTTTATTGAGATTCGTTACTGCCCGCCAATAGCTATTTTAAAAGGCATTCTAAAAGGGGGACATATCAATAAAATGTGTACAGGAAGATGCTGATTAGTTTTAGAAAAATGACGAAGCATAAAGTAAATAAGAAAGAGAAGCTCTTAATCTTGGAGGTAAGATTTTGTCTCTGAAATATAGAAATCTAATATTGTTACTTTGAAAGTAGTTAAGTATTTCTGTCGTGGGCAGTTTTTTTTTAATGTGCATTTCCTCGTATGTACGCTCCCTTCTAACCAATCTGCTAAGAGACGTTGCAGATTATATTTCAATGTACTTATTGAAATATAATCTGCAAGATGCGTGCAAAATTGCACGTGTGGGGGGTGTGGTTGGTTAGTTGGATGGATAGTTATTCTGGGGGGGATAATATTTCTTTTTTTTTATTATTATTTATTTCTTTAATAATAAATCACGTTAACCTTCCAGACCCACCTCTTTTAACTTTGTATTTCTCAATTAAATTTCCCCCTTAATTTACCTCCCCTCCACGTTAACACCTGACTTGTATACTGCACAGAAGATCACAGATTCTGGGGGAATAATAGTTCGTGTACGTCTCCTCTGGACTGGCTGAGTATTCAGAATGACTCAATACTACACATGATAAACATAGACAAATTTTTTTATTTCACAGTATATACATTAAAGAATTGTATCATACAACATCAATTGGTATAATGTTAATTACTGGCATTATATGTGTGTTAAGATGTAAAATTAATCGCAAATGATATATTATGTCTCTTCGTGTCTTTCTGCTTTTTCTCCTTCTGGTTTAGGTTACATCTCATATCATTATTTTTACTTTCTAACAGTTAAACTTCCCAACTGGAATTACCTCAGTGGGCTTAACACCTCTATGGATATTGTCCTAGATTTATAAATCCCCGCTATAATCTTTCATTAATTTATCCCTTCCAAAATAATTCAATCTTAATATCTTGTAACGTTTCAAGTACATAGAACACCTTTACTTCTTAACTTAGAACATACCAGTCTCAAGTACATGTATCTAAATCTTCCTTGCTTTAACTTATCCTTGAGATGAAGTACATACATCTATGAATCCTTTTCTTCCTTTTATACTAATCAATACCAAATCTACTATCAACTAAATAAACATTTTTCTAAAGTCCTTCTCTTCAAATCTACTATCAACTAAATAAACATTTTTTTAAAGTCCTTCTCTTCAGATCTAGTTTAAAATTATTATCTCGTACTTACATATTAACTTAGGGAATCACTCTTTACACTACCTTTTCTCAGTTCAGGGGCGACTCATCATCAACAGCATAGGGCATCATCAGGCTCCAACTGGAATTTTTCATCGGCAAAGTACTGCTGTTCATCTACAGGGATTCTCCTACGTTCAGGAACTCGCTCTTCTTTACATACGGCTATTAAATAAGTTGCTCCGGCCTGCTTTTTGGGCGTCTGATCAGTTCGACGAAACTGGGAAGCATAATAGAATTATCAGGACTCTTCTTACTACTTTATTAAGAAGCCTGGCTATGTAGCTCTTCCTTATCTTGCTATACCGAGGCTTTTCGATCCTTTCTTCTCAGCTCCAGCATAGGTGATTCCATCTTTCAACGGTTATCTCCTTCCTATTCCAACAACTCTTAAACAGCAACTCCCACAACTCATTACTCTGTCCGCCACCTTCTGGCGATTCTCCCGGCACTTCTCGGGATTTCTTTCCAGCCGCACATCACTCAGGCATCTCCACGGGAACTCTCACATCTTCCACACTGCCCAAAAACTCACAACTCTCCCAAAAAACTCTTAACCCTCTTCCCTGTCTTGCATCTCCTTTTTGTTTCAGCCGCTCATTCTATTTTGATCCAATCGTCGTTCGTTCTTCATCATCTCATTATTCTCATTCGCTCTCTCCCACTTCTTCCGTTTTTCTTGGCCCTTCCCTCTCCTGGGGTAACTTCCTGTTTACGTTTTTTTTCAGCAACTTCGATGAACTACTGGGCGTCTAGAAATTTCTAGATATTTCCTTGTGATCATTCCCGATTCACTTACCGCTATTAGTCCACTCTGTTTCTTCTTTACCGCTCCTTGAAATTAATAAGTGCTCAAGGAGTCGGTCTGTTTCATCTAGTGGCAGCCATTTCCACATAGTGTATATCGCATCCAGGGTTTCCTTCACCCTCTTAGTTCTTAAAATCTTCCTCTCCACAAGGGGGAGTCGGTTCCCTTGTTCTTTTCTTCCAAAGAGCTGCTCACTTTCTGTTTTATGCGACCATGAACTGGCCTTACGGTGCTCCCTTTGTACTAGTGTTCCAGTGCTCCCATTGTCTTGTGTACCGTCCTGCTACCCCCCGTTGTTACGTTAATCCTCCCCTACTTGACTGTATGGTACAGAGCGATCGCAATCTAAGCTTAAAATTATCCTATGTAAATAATATTATTTAATATATACATTTTTTTCTTGTTATGTTATAATATTTATAACATAACCTTCGCTAGGATAAGTGTAAGAATTTTGTTCTTACACACGCATCTCTGCGTTCAGTTCCGTGAAGAAGAATGTTGGTAGTTGGTTTGAACTGGCCTCAAGACAGATATTGAACGCAAAATGCGTACAGTTTTCAAACCGATGCTACTTTGATTTTCATTCAGACGCAGCGCCATGCTAGTGAGTTAAAGCCCATTATTAAGCAGTTGATTGGTTATAATTTTTGTTCGAGTTTGACCACTCGGTGGTGCAGCAGTACTCGTGTTTGAGTTGAAGCGGTTCAGGATCGCGTGACCGCTGAAATATAGTGATGATCTTGCATTCTCTGTCTTGTAAACTCCTCTGGACCTACGTGACAGTCCCGCAATATTAAAATAAAATTCATATATTTATTTGCAGAAAGAATGTTTCCACTGTATTATTTTCTCACAGAAAGCCAAGAGAGGTGTTTCATGGTGAGATATTTTGAAATGTCCATTGAGAAGAGTTAGAAAAGCTGCGTGATAAATATTGAGTGACCATACTGATCACAGAATGCGATCTCGGTGATATTTGGTCTTCGGACATACCTAACTATGCTTCCATCCCCCGATTCTGGGTGACGAACAGCTAAACGGGGCCGCATGTATCCCACGCTGCAGTGTAATTAGAACCAATCGTCAGGGAGGATCGGTTCTGCTCATGGTGACAAATTCTGGTAAGATTTTTTTCGAATGGGTTGGGCTAACTCTTCTTGATATCCGGAAAATCGTCTTTAAACCATTCTTATGAAATGAAAGCCATGCCAATCACCATACCTTCTTTCTTCTCCCCCTCAGATGTATATTAATGAATATTGCTTTCCTCGACAAGATGTTTCACCTTAAAACTGACAGTACTCATTAAAGTCCTTCCCCATTTAAGCAGATGAATTATGTAAGAAGGGTTACATGACTAAGACTCATTTTTGCAATCCTGCTCCAATCAGCGTTGCACTTGTTAGTACAGGATTTTTGGCAGATCCTTCCTCCTCTCCACATATCCATCATACTTAGCGACTTTCCTTTATGGATATTGATGGTTTACAAAAGATATTCAACTCCTCTGACAAAGATATTGCTAGAAAGGTCGAGAACCCTTTAAATATCACCATGGACTTGTTTCCTTTACTAAAACTTAACATGATCCTCCTCTAAGTTTTTTCTGTCTTAGTAAGCATTAAGGCATTAATCAAGATTAAGTGGAGATTGACGGATACAATAAAGGTTATGTAATTTACCAAAATATATACAAGAAATTTAGTTAATGCCCTATGAAAACCTAACCGAACGAATGCCTGAAAGAAAATAAGGCGAAATTACTCTGGGGCATTTTTGGATTCAGGACGTCATTTGAAATGCATGTGAAATTGGACTCGGTCATTTTTCATTAGTAGGCATATTTAAGGATCTAATCGCTTCCGAAATGTCTTCAGTTAGCTCGGGACACTTAGAAAGAGTATTTGGGAAGAATACTGTGGAAAGTTATTGATATTAGGCGCATGTGAAGGCATAGCCACCACAGTTTCTTGGGAATGGGCCTACTGCTACCTGGTCCATCATCGCCCAGCTGAAAATGCGGAGGCTGGACCGACAAGGGTGAGTTGCATAGGGTAGCAAGGCCTGAGACTACTGTTTTCTTCGTTGGCTCTTGACGGAGACATCGGCTTGTCTGTTTTCGTGAAATTGTTAGGTTCAGTTACCTTTCTCTTCGATTTCGGCATTTTATTTAATGGTACTTTCTGATTTACAGGTGTTTTGCATTCTTGGCATTGGTAGGATTTTCGCTTCGCAATTGTCAATTTCGAAAGATTATTGACACAGCACATTCCGAAGGTAAGTGAGCAGCTGACACATTGTATCGCAAGCTTTAGACATTGGCTGCAAGTGGATATACAGGGGTACATGCCTTTCTTCTGAGTAGGACTAGGCATATTTAAATTCCGTCAGGTTATACCGTAGTGGTATTCGAATATCTTTCTTTCCGTGATTTTAGAACTTAAGTTCAGAATGAGAGGTTTCAATACAATTCGCCACAGTGACAATTAGCAGATTTCCTTGCAGATTGCAGGCCTTTAGGCGCCGGGGGGTAGAGACCACTTGGGAATTGACCGCACTGACTGATTAAGGGATTTAATCAAGTAAATTGTGTGGCGACCTTGACCTCGGGCGGTTCTACTTTTCTCCAGTAAGCCGTACTCGGGAAATATTTCATGTAGATACGTATTATAAACGACAGAAAAATGATAATAAAGATTTACCTGTCAGAGATAGTTGGACGACAGCTCCATCAAAGGATCGCTGACACTACAAGGAATCTTCTGGTATTTGATTCATCATGGTGCACTGTTTTGAACACTATGTTTTTGGCGCTAAACGCGGAGCAACTAAATGCGTGGCCGCTCACTGAAGTCAGTTTTATGTAACACGGTTGATATAATACGCTGTTAGATTGCCTGCTTTCGAAATTCAAGAAATGACAACCGTAAGCAATCTGTTAGTAGTAGTACACACAAGTTAAAATGAATTTGAAAGATCGTATGTTACGTATTTTATCTGTCCTGTCTACGGTGTCGTATTGCCTTCCCTTTTTCCTCCCACTCTGTGCGTGGGCTCAAAACGGATGTCATAAAAGTAAAACATAATATCCGAAACAGGACAGGTTGGACAGATAAATGAATGCGCAGTGACAAGAGAAATTTAGCCGACTCAACCATTTCACTCTGTAGAAGTTGCTAGAAAAGGAGGGATTTTGGGTCATATCACTGAAGGTGCTAATCGTCTCCATACAACTGTCAGATACTTCTGGGCATGCTAACTAAATTCCGCTTCTAACGACAGTAGCCAATGGAATCTGACACTTTTCTGAGAAGAGATTATCTTTAATTAGGATCGCGTGAAGTGATAAAAACAACCTCAGCTAGGCCGATTAGTCGCGGAAAAACGCAAAAATAGCTTCTGTCACGATTTTAGATGAAGGTAATTCCCATGTCAATTATTGGCCATTTCTGCTAGCAGCGTAGAAATGTGATGTAAACTGTGACTGTTTCTCGGAATCATAGAGGTTTTTGGAAAGTTCATTGAATTAAAAAGACTTCTCAAATAATAATAATGATTTTTATTATTATTATTTCTTCTCCTTGAATTGAGGAGACAAACCCAGAGGCAACGCAGGCTAGGTAATTTGGACATGGCTCAAGATTACATGAATTTATATAAATTGAAAAGACGATTGTATATAACGGAAATAAATAGTTCAAAAAAATAGTCATTGGAAATTGTTCGTTGAGGAGCAGGGAGCTAGAGATCCATGGGGAACAGTTTTTAAATTATTAAGCTCTAAGAAAAATTTAATGGATATCACTACTACGGTAGGAACTGAGGGCAGTCAAACTTTAAACTGGAAGGATACTGTGAACAGGATACTGGACGATCTTTTTCCAAATTTGGATGAAAATGAAGATACACCAATGCATGCTCAGATAAGATGTGAAAATATGCAATATCAGTCCCTCAATAAAGAACATGATTTTACAATAGATGAAGTGAGTCGTGCTGTGGACCAGGCAAAGGATGGTAAGTCGCCGGGCCTAGACAAAATTGAGGTGTCTGTGTTGAAGAAGACATTTAGTATTAGTATTAGTATTAGTAACGGCCGCTTGGTGCAAGAAAGCCTATGGCTTATGCTGCACCAGCCAAAAAAAAAAAAAAAAAAAAAAAAAAAAATCCGAACAAAACAATGATAAAAACAAAAAAAATAAAAATAAATAAATAAATAAATAACTAAATAATAATAATTAATAAATAAAAAAAAATAAAATAAAAAATAAATAAAAAGGAAATTAAACCTATCATCCTATGCGCTTTCCTTACCCGAAAGTACTATCCAGATGCCCTTTGAATTTCCCCAAACTGTCGGCCTCTACCACCCATGAAGGCAACTTATTCCAGTAATTTATAACTCGCTGGCTAAAATAGAACTTCCTGCAATCCAATCTAAACATTTCCCCCCGTAACTTGAATTTATGTCCCCTAGTTCTAGCATCATGTATAATCTTGAAAATTTTGTCCTCATTCATTTTACTGATGCCTCTCAGAGCCTTAAACACCTCAATCAAATCTCCTCTAAGGTGTCTAGTTTCCAAACTCTGCAACCCACATATTCGAAGTCTTTCTTCATAAGGCCGCCCTTTTGCCGATCTCACCAGGCGAGTTACCCTTCTTTGCACCCTTTCAAGAAGCTCGATGTCTTTCTTCAGGTGCGGTCTCCATACTTGAACACAGTATTCGAAGTGTGGTCTAACATAAGCCTTATATAATGGGATTATCACGTCCCTATCTCTACTTGCAAAAGTTCGATAGATCATCGAGAGGACACCATGGGCCTTCCTTGCAACCTGTTTACAATGCTCAGAGAATTTCATGTCTGACCGTATCGTAACACCCAAGTCCCTTTCCTCCAGTACTGGCTTTAGTTGAACTCCACCAAGTGAATAAGTTTTTTTGGGATTACTGTTTCCCAGGTGTAATACCTTACACTTTGTTGGATTAAAGCACAGCTGCCATTTTTCTGACCATTCCTGAAGTCTATCTAGGTCTCTCTGAAGAAGCCCAGCTTGACAGTGATCATTAACTACTCTCCCAATTTTAACATCATCTGCAAATTTAGACATCATGCCCTCTATCCCTTCATCAATGTCGTTTATGAAAATTAAAAACAACAGTGGTCCTAATACTGATCCTTGGGGAACCCCACTTCTTACATCAACCCAATCTGAGGAATAGCCATTTATCACAACCCTCTGCCTCCTGCCCTGAAGCCATCCTTCTATCCATCTAAGGATTTTCCCAGTGATTCCAACCTGTTCCAGCTTATAAAGCAACCGCTCATGTGGGACTGAGTCAAAAGCTTTGCTGAAATCTAAATAAACAATGTCGAAATTATTCCCTAAATCCAGCTCGTGAGTGACCCTTTCGAAATAGCGAACCAGATTTGTTAAACATGATTTTCCCTTTACAAAACCATGCTGAGTATCCTTGAGAATTTCAATTCGATCCAAATGATCCTGAATTCCACCCTTGATCATTGCCTCCATGATTTTCCCTACTACTGAAGTCAGACTGACAGGTCGATAATTTCCAACTTCACTTTTAGAGCCACCCTTATGTATGGGAGATACATTTGCACTTTTCCAATCCAAGGGAATCTCCCCAGAGTCTAATGATGCTCGCATAATTAGCCTCAATGGTTCAATGCACTCGCTTGCCGCCTCTCTTAAGATTATAGGGTATATTCCATCAACTCCAGGAGCCTTACTGGTCTGTAGGCTCGAAAGTTTTTTCATTAAATAATCTGGCGAAATTTCAATATCATTAATTACATATTTTTTAACTTCGCTCCCACAATTTCCCTTTGCCACAAAAGGCTTTCCATTTGTAAATATCGATGCAAAATAACTGTTGAGTTCATCTGCAACGGCAGCTGGTGTATTTATTACTATCCCCTTTCCCTTACATAAAGGTCCGATCTGGTTTGTCCTGCTCTTCTTGGCATTTATATATGTGAAGAATTCTTTATCCCCCCTCTTTGCTCTGTTTGCTAGTGATTTCTCATAAACTGCCTTTGCCTGTCGAACCTTTTCTGTGGCTCTGTTACACATCACCTTGTAGCTGTTATAGGCTTCAGTACTTTTTATTGTTCTGTAACCTTTCCATGCCATTTATGCTTTCCATAACCTTTCCATGCCATTTATGCTGACTCCACATCTTAGAAATGTATAATAAATGTTTAAGAGCGGGTGCTTTCCCTAAAAGTTGGAAGAAGGCCCAAGTGAGGTTATTGATAAAAAGTACGGATAGACTGCTAAATGATTCAGGTGCATATCGACCCATTGCTCTCCTATCAGTGATGGGTAAAACTTATGAAAGACTGATCATCAATCGTTTATCGATGATTTACGAAAATAAATCTATGTCCTCAGGAAACCAGTATGGTTTAAGAAAAGGTAGAGGAACTGAGGACGCTATATATAGATTGACCAAAGCTGTTCAGGAGAGTGATGATAGATATGTCCTGGCGGTATTCGTCGACGTCCAAGGTGTTTTCGACTGACTCCGGTAGGAGGGCATCTTAGCACGAATAAGACAAATGGAATGCTCGAACAGATTATACAGTATAATGCGGGATTACTTTAGTGAAAGTCTACCCTTGTACTAACAAAATATGAACAAATATCAAGGAAGATCTGTAGAGGATGCCCGCAAGGTTCGGTGATGGGCCCTTTTGCCTGCAATATGGTACTTGACACCTTCTTGCAAGAAAGAATTGATGGGACTGAATGCATAGCGTATGCAGATGACGTTGCGATTCTAGTCCATGGTAACTCTAGGTTGCAATAAGAAACTACAGCTGGCGAAATTTTAGGTTCACTAGAAACCTGGACAAAAAAGAATAAGTTGAAGATCTCTCTTGGAAAGACGGTACACATGTTACTAAAAGGTAAGCTAAGTGCAAGCCGACCTCCCACTTTGCGGCTGGAGGGAGAAACGATCAGATATGTGAGAGTGGCTAAGTATCTGGGCCTGCAACTTGAGGAAAGACTCTTTCTTACTGAACATGTTAAATATCTGAAGAACAAAATAAGATTATTGTATGCCAAGCTCCGAAGGGTTATACGGACCGATTGGTGTATAAAAGGAAGAGCGTTAAACTTGTTGTACCAATGCTTATTTACTCCAATTGTGACCTATGCCTCAGGGACTTGGGTACATAGGATAGAAAATGTCGCTTAAGTTGCTGATGCGTCTAAAACCAATCAACGAAATAGTGGTGACTGTCATCCTAGATGGCACAGGTGTGTTTCAGCAGGATAATACCAGGGAAGACAATAATGGAGTGGAGGAGGAAGGTATCCTCACCAGCCGAGTGAGGAGCAGGAACTTATAGAAGAACTGGTGGAGTGTCCTTCAAAGGGCCGAAGGGATAGTTAAAAATAAGAAAGTAAGGGTTTTAATTGGCTGCGAAGGCACTCGACTATCAGAGAACTTCCCATGCTGGGAAAAATATATCTAGTTCTGAACCATCCCACACCAAAGAGGGGTTCCATTGTGGTGTTCCCAGGAGTCAGCAAGTAGAGCACGATGTAGTCATTGCCACCCATGCAGGGAATCACAAAGAACGCGACAACCAGGGATTGCTTACAGAACACGCTTTTTTAACGCATCAGTAATGTTTGTTCTTCTTAAAACATCGGAGCATCCCTGATCTTACCAAGGTGACTTTCATCCCACCGCAGGGAGGATGCCAACACCATCTTTGGCACTACATTCGAACATCATGCGGCTCCCGCGAAAGCACTCAATTTTTGTTTAAACACCGGACGTACATAGGGAGCGAAGCCAGCCCAACAGCGTTACTGCTTCTACGAGTTTATAAGATTATACTCTTCGAAGAATATTTTGGTTACCCTTGGAATCAAGGTACGAGAACTGATTCTATTTTTAGAGAACAGCTAGGTGAACGATTGCGTTTGTGTACATTACGGCACCTCCCTGAGTGGGCAGCCCTTATCAAGTTCTGGTTGCGTTTTAGTGACGTATTGAGCCATTGTGTCTTAGTCTATACAAGTGTTTGTATATTGATGCACCGATTTTATGTTGTACGGGCTGCAAAACGCAGAATAACTCAAGGGGGAGGGGAACATCCTGCTCCATCCACCCGAGATCTACTACCTATGATCTTAATTGAAGAGGACTTTATCAATTCCTCCACTCGTGGACGGGAATCAAACCCAGACCTCTCCGAACGAGTGACAAGTAGAGAAACAACTGTATTGTCACGGCGTACTCTCTGGCAACTGTGTGAAAATAGCACCCCAAACAGTAATGTACTTTTGGATATGTTTAGTATAAAACAACTATTATATTTTATGGATTTAAAAAGTTCTAAGTCTTCATTGTTTTTCTTTTTCCTTTTTGAAAATGCTCCTTTCAAAGTGTCAGAACGTTTCTGGTTCTTCCCCTCCTCTCTTATTGTGTGAAATAACACCAAATATTTTTTTTTCATTTTTGGATGAGATTCTTTTCTGTATATTTTCGTTCCAAATCAGAGAGAAGTTTGTAAGCAGATCTATGTCTGAATTTACCAGAAGTTTCAGTATGTGTTGAGAAGTAAAATTGGTATTTAGTTCATATGCTATGTACATTATCACAAAAGAAAAAAAAAATAGCGCAGGCCATTGTTACTAGTGTAGTCAAAGCCAAAATAGCGATCCCAGAAAGATTTCTCCTAATGCATTATGGGCTACCTATATTGCTATTTGTCAACAGATGGCGCGATTTAAGAGAAACTGATAATACGAAGATTTCCAATTAAAATATTTCTGTTTCGTCTCTTTTGTCATGTCAGTAATATTAACCGTAGGATGGATTGAGTCAAGTACACACAAATTTGGACACTTTTCCATAATATAAATAAATTGACACATTTTAACGTCTGTGATTTTATTTTATTTTTAATCAGCAAGACTTGAATTAGCTTTTTACAGTCCCACTCGTTTTCTCATAGAGTATTACGGGATATTAAAATTCGAATTGTCAGCAAATTAAGGTTTTTTAAGTAGGTCCCAGAAGTATGAATTATCCAATTAACGTATTTTAAATTTGTTGTCTTTCCTGAAAATATCAGTAACATTTGGTGTAGTGCTAAGGACAGATTTAATCAAATACAAATCACTTGAGAAAATTTATTTAATAAAAAAATATATGAAAGCTCTATTCCTCTGCGACTGTTTAATTAATGCTTATTTTACAGGGCTTTCAATCATTTTTTTCCCCTCTGGAATTGACTGTTTGCAGTCCAAAGTTTGCGAGAGAAAAAGATTATTTTCTCTAAAACTTCGCTGAAAACAGTTTTATACGGTAATAAAAATGAACGAAATTTCTGTTCTTTACTGTGAGGCAAAATTTAATGAATGAAATTATCCGAGAGAAGAAAGGAATTATCCTCTCCCTAGCGGGGATAGTTCCTTGGAAATTCATTACACCCGAAAACGGGTGTCTTAAGTTTTCAAGAAAGTGTGTAGGAAATGCATTCTAAGGTCGGTTATGGGTATGTGAGGGAAAACCGGAGTACCCGGCGGAAACCGACTAACTCAACCCTGAATGGAAGGAGGTTGGAATAAATTCCTAAATGCCTTTAGGAATTTACTCCTACGCCTAATGAAAGTGTTACAAGAGAAATACCACCATTACGCATATTTATTTTGAATATAAGAAGATAAACAGTAGTAAATGACGTGATATTACTGTATAAAGTACTCAATTTGAGAAATCTATTTAAACATAGATTCAAAACTTATCTGATGTTAGATTGTGGAATTAAAATTTCATTAAAAACAAACCAAAAAATAATCGATATGTGTGTATTGGAGCCAAGGTGTACAAAAGGAAAGTGGCGGAAACTTCCCCCTCCACGAAACCCTGCAGCGGTACTGCAAGAAAGCCTATGGCTTATGCTGCACCTGCCAAAAAAAAAAAAAAACCCGAATAAAACAATGATAAAAAAATAATAATTAATAAAAAAAGGAAATTAAACCTATCATCCTATGCACTTCCCTGACCCGAAGGTATTATCCAGATGACCTTTGAATTTTCCCAAATTGTCAGCCCCTACCACCCATGTAGGCAACTTATTCAAGTAATTTATAACTCGCTGGCTAAAATAAAACTTCCTGCAGTCTAATCTAAACATTTCCCCCCGTAACTTGAATTTATGCCCCCTAGTTCTAGCATCATTTATAATCATGAAAATTTCGTCCTCATTCATTTTACTGATGCCTCCCAGAGCCTTAAACACCTCAGTCAAATCTCTAAGGTGTCTAGTTTCCAAACTCTGCAACCCACATATTCGAAGTCTTTCTTCATAAGGACGCCCTTTTGCCGATCTAACCAGGCGAGTTACTCGTCTTTGCACCCTTTCAAGAAGATCGATGTCTTTCTTTAGGTGCGGTCTCCATACTTGAACACAGTATTCCAATTGTGGTCTAACAAAAGCCTTATATAATGGGATTATCACGTCCCTATCTCTACTTGCAAAAGTTCGATAGATCATCGATAGGACACCATGGGCCTTCTTTGCAACCTGTTTACAATGCTCAGAGAATTTTATGTCTGACAGTATCGTAACACCCAAGTCCCTTTCCTCCAGTACTGGGTTTAGTTGAACTCCACCAAGTGAATAGGTTATTTTGGGATTACTGTTTCCCAGGTGTAATACCTTACACTTTGTTGGATTAAAACATAGCTGCCATTTTTCTGACCATTCCTGAAGTCTATCTAGGTCTCTCTGAAGAAGCTCAGCTTGACAGTGATCATTAACTACTCTACCAATTTTAACTTCATCTGCAAATTTAGACATCACGCCCTCTATCCCTTCATCGATGT